>NW_023270426.1:16339646-16587563 GCF_011800145.1 Mirounga leonina
AAATTTTATTGACATAAACAAAATGCCTACCAAATCTTTCATTTTATGTGTGTTTGAAGGATACAAGAATACCAGAGACAAGTTTATCAGCATTTTAGTTGAGTTAAATCTCTAATGGAAACCCAGAATCTTGTTAGTTGTTATTGTATAAACTAACCATTCTGTCTTTCAAATATCTTCATTTACCATACCTAAGGTTTTAATTAATTCCAATATGTAAAAGATTCTAGTATCTATAAAACAAATAATTTCTCTGACCTGGAGATTTTTATCTATCTAGATATCTACTTGACATGTCAACTTGAATATCTAAGAGAGAGAACTCAAACTCAACAAATTCAAAATCTACCTATCATTTCCTTCAAGCTTGTATCTTCTCTGATATTCTCTGTATTCAATGAATACTGCCATCGTCCACCCAGAAACCTAGGCTTCTAAAAGATTCCACGTAGCACTCAGGGTAAGCTTTCTAGGTCAATCCTATTACCGACCATAAGAAGGAAAAATTGTCAACTTTCCAGTAGGTACGTTATTATTATTATTATTATTTTAAGATTTATTTGAGATAGAGACCACGCACATGTGCGAGTGAACAGGGAGGACCAGGGGTTGGGAGGGAGGCAGAGGGGAGAGAGAAAGAATCCTCAAGCAGACTCTGGGCTGAGCACAGAGCCCAACCCCAGGACCCTGAGATCATGACCTGAGCCAAAATCAAGAGTCTGCCAGTTAACCAACTGAGCTACCCTGGTGCCCCTCCAGTAGGTACTTTTAAGTTCTTTTTTAGTATCTTCAAATTTTCACTGAGTTAAGACATAAATGGCTGCACATCTCCTACTTAAGGTTCTTTGTTTAGAAATTCTACTTCCTTTTCCTTGTGAAATAGGACTTACAAAGTCAAGGAGGAATAAAATCAAACAATTTGCCAGAAATTAAGAGAGAAGAAAGTTGTTAAGTAGATACCACCACAAGCCTCCAATTTTTATCTCACTTAACTGAAGGGGTCACAAAGTTGTCAGTAAATTCTATTATAAATGTAGGAAAAATCCTGAAGTTCACTCCCACCACAAAGAGAACCATGCCAGCCCATGAATAAGAAACTGTTCAGACCTTGCAAAAAAAATTCACTCTCAGAGCATGGTTTGACAAAGCATCTGGCTAAGTAAACCCAAGGAAAGTAAAATGCCTTCATGTGGGCCATTCCTTTTCTTTTCTCTGGGCAAGCAAACTCTAGCCCAGAGAAGGAAGGCATACTTAATCTTGCCAGATCTTATTCAAAGGCCTCAGATACTCCTAAGATAAAGACCAAAAAATCTTAAGATGGCCTCCACCTGCTTCTCCAGATTCCTCTCTTGCTGGTTCCTCTTCTTTCCTCATGGTGCTGGAACACACTGGTTTACTTTCCCTTTTTCTACCAGGCTGCTTCCCAGTTCAGATCAACCATACACACTCTCTTCTCTGCCTCCACCAATCTCTGAATTTAAATTCTTCATTAACTTCCACATTCTTTTTAAATTCTATTATTAACCAGATACAGATCTGTGTAACTCCTAATATTTTTAGAACAGTTCATTGAGGTATAATTTAAATACCATAAATTTACCCATTTTAAGTGCATAATTCAATTTTCATGAAATTTAAAAGAATTGTGCAAAGATCACCACAATCCAGTTTTAGAACACTTCTTTGTGTTCTTAACCAATAACATGCTCTGTCTCTATAGATGTGGCTTTCCTGGACAGTTCATATAAATGGGATCATGTAATAGATGGTGTTTCTTCCTTGCTTCTTCCACTTAGCATGTTTTTGAGGTTTATCCATGTTGCAGTATATATAAATGCTTTATTCCTTTTTTATTGCCAAATAGTATTCCACTATACAGATACATGACATTTTATTTATCCATTCATCAAAAATTTTGATCATTCCCGGTTTTAGGCTGGAAATACAAATAGCACTACTAAGAACATCTGTGTACAGTCTGTATGCGTATGTTTTCATTTCTCTAGTATAAATATGCAAAAGTGGAATTACTGGGTCACGTGGTAAAATTATTTAACTTTTTGAGAAACTGCCACTGTTTCCTACAGTAACTCTATCATTTAACATCCACACCACCAACACATGAAGATTCCAGTTGCTACCGTACTGGTGCCAATACTTGCTACTCTCTACATTTTTGACTGGGGCTATTCTAATGGCTGTAAAGTGACAGCTCATTAATTTTTGTATGTATTAATTTTGTATGATGTAAGGTAAGGGTCTAAATTAACTTTTTGCAAGTAAATACTCAATTAACCCAGCATCATTTGCTGAAAAAACTATGCTGTCCTCTCTGAAATGCTTTAGCACCTTCATCATAAATGAACTGTTCATCAGTGGTTCCTTTTTAATCCTCAATTGTGTTATGCCCACACTACTGACAGATCTTAGCTGGAGGCCATCAAAAAAAAAAAAAAAAACAAACAACTTCACAAGGGTTTACTTCTGGGCTCTCAATTCAGTTCCAATGATCTATTTATCTATTCTTTTCCTTGAGAGCACTTAAATATGTTTAACTTTTAACTTTCTCTACTCTACTCAACAGTAAGCTCAATAAAGACAAACACTATGTCTCCCCACCACTCTACACAAAGGTAAGCATAATGTATAGCAGACAAGCTTTTAATAATAAATGAATGGATCAACAAATGAATCAAGATAGGTATTAAAATCCTTATGAGTCCAGTTTAATGCTTTCAAAAAGTGATAAATATAATGGGCTGGTAATGAAACATGAAAGTTAATACCATCCCAATATACCAGGTGAATCTATATAATAAAAAGAGGTCATCGCTGCCAAAATTTTTAGAAGGAACATAGTTAAGAGTATTTTCATCATCTTGAGAAAGGTAAAGACTTTGTTTTTTAAGTAGAACACGAAAAGCATTCATCGCAAAAGAAAAACTGAGAAAGTTAGAAATTTCTCCTCTCCAAAGGATGCCTTTAATAGAGTAAAAAGGAAAACCACAAAGTGGGAGAAGATACATACAATGTAAGTATCCCAACAAAGGACATGGATACAGAATTCATAAATAAATTTCTACTAATCGAAATACTACAGATAACCCAATTAAAAAATGGTTAAACACTCAAATCAGATTTCATAAAAAAGCTATCCAAATAGCCTACAAAAACATGAAAATCATTCATCATCATCAATAAGCAGGGAGATGTAAATGAAATCACAGTGAGATAACAAGATGAAATATGTGAATCAGATTCTAATGTCAGATTCTCCTAAATTTGATCACACACATTTCCAATAATTCTATTCCTAAGAATATGCCCAACAGTAATGACTATATAAGGGCACAAAAAGACATGAACAAAATGTTCATAGAAACTTTATTATTCACAATAGGAAAAAACTGGAAACAACCCTAGTATCTATCAAGAGTGGAAATGATAAATGAATTGTGTCATTTTCACACATACAGTAAAGCAGTGAAAAATAATTAATGCAAAAACATAGAAGAATCTTAGACATTTATCAAGTTAAAAAAAAAAAAAGCCTAACCAAACAATTTTTATCTATGTGGGGTTCAAAATGAGTTAAAACTCATCTATGGTGATGGAAGTCAGAACTGGATTACCTTTCCAAGAGAGGTGACTAGAGCCTCAGGAGAGCTGAAATATTCTTTCTATATGTTCACCTGGTTAAGTTACTAATACATACTATTTTATTTATTAAACTTTTTGTGCACTATTTCAGTTTATGAATATATTTCAATCTACTCTAAAGAAATTCCTTCCAAATAAATTTCAATGCTAAAAGTCAAAATTTAAACATTAAAGCTATTATTTTAAGCTAATTAAGGAAATACTTACCAAAAAAGAATTTGATTGCCACTGTATCTCTCATAGCGTGCTCTTGCAGACATTAATCTAACATATTAAAAAAAAGCCAAAAATTTAATGATTTTATCTTCAATTTTGTTTTAAAAATACTGTTATAATTACTTCAACAGAAAATTATCATATCAAATAATACATTATATGTTAAAAAATAAATAAAAATAAAAAATAAAATTATCATATCTACCACTAACTTCACTTCTCCAAGAGTTTAGAAATATATACATCAAATGCGGTATTTTCAAAAACATCAACTGGATACTATTAAGAGGCAACAAATATAATACTATTATGTACATTTTATAACCTGCCAATTCATACTGAACAATGTTCCTTTTCTGTTATGGAAAAATACACATTTGTCTGATTCACCATTGATTCGTCCTGTTAAGAAATTACTGGCAAGGGGAAAAAAAGTTACTGACAGAGGCATACACACACACACACGTATATATACATATATATGTGATTGCATTTAAAAATGCTTTTAGTATTACTAAATGCTCTAGTTTTCAGCTTTCTTCTTCTTCCAGACACATGCTGACATCTGAATTATGTTATACAGAAAAGAGAAAATAATAGGCCCTAACAATTATATTTTAGCAATCTGGTCTAGTCCCTAACCAGAAACTTAAAGAAGGGCCAGAAAAAGTAATGGATGATCTGGTTATGGAAGGAACCTACACTTTAATTAATGTTATACAGAGTTACTACAGTAAACGCTTTACAACACTTAAAAGTGTTTTTATAAATGTAATCACAATGACATAAGGTAGCAGGAAAGAAACCTCATTTTACAGAATAGGAAAACAGGGTTTGGAAAGTTTATGGGTCTTGTTCACAGGAGCTCATACCAGATCAGGAGTTGTGATCCTTGCACTTTAATACAACACTACATCATACCCTGTCCATCTTAAGCATTTGACATAATATCAAAAAGAATTACAGCAAGTTAGCAGTTTTGTTTTCACTGGCTGGCAAATACTGAACACTGTGTTTTGCTTCAGATATTCTCATGTAACCCTCAAAACACTGTAACAAAGATAATCTCATTGTCTTTATTTCATCGAAGATAAAACTGCAGTGTAGATGTTAAGATTTGCTCAAGGCCCCATGACTAAGGAAAACTGTGATGAGAAAATCCAAAGTCCTAAGCCTGTCCTACAAAAAGCCCCCAAATAATTTGGCCCCGTAATTATCCAAACCCATTTGAATAACTCCATCACAAAAGCTCTTAAACAGAGCATCACACTTACCTAAGCTGATGTTCTCTGAGATTTGATAGTATTTCCATTCCATGAAGATAAGAATAAATAGTATTTAAATCCTGGAGAACAGAAAAAAATTTAGATTTTTCAAATGTATTTTTCAAAATATCTTAACACCCCACAATTCTGATTTTAAGCCAACAACTGTTTATGACAATACTATTAACTATGGAAGACTAATAAAATCTCTGAATTGAAAGAAATCTGAAAAGGTAAAGAGCTACTTCCACTCATACAGGAACCCCTCCCTCTTTAGGATGGCTGACGGTCTCTACTCAAGCAATGCCAGAAATCAAAAACTTCTCATTTCATATGAAAGTCTATTTCATTTCTAAGCAGATATAACCCTTCTTCCTCAATGACATCCAACTATTCAAAAAGAATTATCATATCGTCATAAGCTTTTAATTTATTATTTCCTCCAGATTATTCAGTCTCAGTATTTGCAGGTTCCACATCTTTAAAAGCATCCTGGCTAACCTTTGGACAGGACCCAATTTGTCAATATTCCTCTAAAAATATGACTTTCTAAAAAGTCTTTTTCTAAAGAGACCCAAAGCGATATTAATCAACCACTAACAAAAAAAGTCCAGTGGGACAATCCTGTTACTCTGTGAGAGAGGCTAGGAACTTTTCTCTAGTCCTCAGATAACTAACTAGGTATTAAAACTCCCAGTATGATACAGTATAATCTCAGCCTAGAGGAGCGGCAGAGTAAAAGGCAGAATGCGGGAACAGCCCAAATTCCTGACAGAATGGTCTACTTTATCACTTATGTAGAATGCTGGTGCACAGAGATTATAAACAAGCTTAAATTCTCTATATAAAAGGTACATCCTTATTCTCTTATAAGGAACAATGCCTTTATACCAGGACAGGCAACTCCCCAACACTGCCCTCCTGCTTTGATATGCAATTGGCTAAGAGAATTATCAGATAACAGAAGAAAAAGACAGCTAAGACAACCTGTTTTTTAACAGATTAATAAGAAAACATGGAGTCACTAAGAAAAAGAGCCATAATCTGTCATACCAAAAATTACAACTACTAATTAACCATGATGGATTCAATGACCACACCATCTCTGCTAAATCCTTAGGAAAATGGGAGTGAAAAATATTTTTTCTATATACATATATAAAGAATAAATTAAAAGGGAAAACCATAACAAATGAGAAAGGTCTATAAAATTCTTGACGACAGCAGGTAAGAGTAGTGATATGGTAAATTAATATTTCCAAAGATGGCTACAATGGTATTTCTTATCTTATATGCTCTTTCAATAGGACCTTACCACTCCATCAAAAATTGGAATCTTATGTGCCTTCCCCAAGAACCTGGTTGGTCCTTTGATTTGTTCAGATCAAAAGAATGTGGCAGAGGTAAAGATGTGTAACTTGTACAGTTCAAGTACCCTGAGACCACCAATGATGTGAGGAAGCCCACTAGTCTCATGGAGAAAGGCCACGCGGAACAGCACCAAAGCATCAGATATGTAAGTGATGTCTTCTTAGACCAGTAGACGAATGGAACTGAGAGAATGATCCCAGCTGAGGTTCTGTGGAGCAAAAGAACCAACCACCCAGTCAAAACCTTCTGAATTGAAGTAATAAAGTCCTTGCCAAAGTCTAGCTCATAGTGAACTCACTGAGCTTGCAAATCCATCTAATAGTCCCTCTCAAATTCCTGAGTTTATAATTAGAATGTATATACTTGTTAAAATAACCCCCAAAATGGGTCCATGACCTATGTGGTAATAGCTCTAATAGTGGAAAAAGCCAAGTGGAAACCTCCGAAATTGCCCATATCCCATTCTCCAGAAGAAAACAGTAAATAAAAGATAATATTGCTTCCATATAGGCAAAGGACAGCAAAGACTAGGGCGTCCAGTAAAGACTTGAGTATTCAATGGTGAAGGTCCCTACCATATACTGTCCTCAGAAAGTAAACGTATCCTAAAAAAAAAAAAAAAAAAAAAAAAAAATGCCTACAGATTGCCACAGACAACCGAATTCCAACCAATAGTCTCAACATAACATTGTTGCTGGAACTGATTAAGTCTCAGGTATTGATTTGGTGAATACATTTCTTTCCATTTCCATTACAAAAGATCATCAGAAACCGTGCATTCATGGAGGACAATATTAACTTACAGTTTTTCCTTAGGGCTATTTTAACACTCTCACTCTCACTTGATCTGAGCCAAAAGGCCAAGAAGCGATTAACTCTGTCACTCTAACATAACACCATGTGAAAACATCTAGACCTTCTGACCCATTACATAGTTGCTATCTTGCTGAATGGACAGAATGAACAAGAGAATGACCAAGAAGAGGCAGGTACCCTGGAGTCCTTGGTAACACACACATACTCCAGAAAGTGGGCAATAAACTCTATGAGGAATCAGACTATCACTTGCATGTTTTTAGGGGTACAGTGATCAGGGACATTTCAGGACATCTCCTATTAACAAAATGTTGGGGCTTCAACTTTAGGTCAAGACAGAGTAAGAGGGACTGGACTTACCTTCCACCGTAATCAACTAAAAATCAAAATAAATATATGAAATAACGTTTTTTCATGAGGTAAGACATCAGGAAACAAGACCATTTAACACCTGAGAGAAGAGAAACAAATGAGATGATTCATATGATGGTACCTTACTGCCTGCCAGTATCTTTAGTTGAGGAGAAGGAGGGGGCAGTCTAGGGAGTAGAAACTGGCTAGAGTTTGCAGAACATGAGAAAGCGTGTTACAGAGAGATAAGAGTATGTTCTGGAAACCTACAGAAGGTGCTCCTCAAGTCTTAAATTGAGTACTGATCATCCTATCATGTGGGGGGGGAAAAAAAGAACTCAGGGAAAGAACTATTTGAAAGAATTAAATAAGTCCTCAACCAGGAATGATTTTTGTCCCCTGGATGACAAGAGCAGTATCTAGAGACATTTTGGGTTGTCACAATTTAGTGTGGAGGTAGGGAGTGGTGCTACTAGCATCGAGTGACTAGAAGCCAAAGATGTTAGTAAACATCCTCCAATGCACAGGACAAGGACCCAGAATAAAGGCTCATCTGGGCCAAAATGTCCATAGTGCTGAGGTTTGAACACCCTGGATCAGAGGGAACATATACCTAAAACTCACACAGGGACACGAAGAGTTCCTATTTCCATCAGGCAGAATAGAAAGTCTCATAATTCACAGTGCATTTACTTTAGTACTCAGAAGGCTTTGGACTCAATATTGGGGCAAAATTAAACAGATTAAATTCTACTCTGGCACTACAAACACAGCTCAAAAAAAGGCCTAAAAGAATCAAATAATTTCCAAGTCACTTGATTGTGTCCCAGAACAAAGTTGAGTAATATTTATAAGAAATATGAAAACCGGGGTGCCTGGGTGGCTCAGTCGTTAAGCGTCTGCCTTCAGCTCAGGTCATGATCCCAGGGTCCTGGGATTGAGCCCCGCATCGGGCTCCCTGCTCGGCGGGAAGCGTGCTTCTCTCTCTCCCACTCCCCCTGCTTGTGTTCCCTCTCTTATTGTGTCTCTCTCTGTCAAATAAATAAATAAAATCTTAAAAAAAAAAAAAAAGAAATATGAAAATCCCAGTACATAAAAAGGTAAAAATCACAATCTCTGGTATTCAATCAAAAATTACCAGGCGTGCAGAGCAGGAGGAAAAAATGACTCATAATGAGGAGAAAAATCAATTAAAACCCATTTACCAATTACACAGATAATAGAATGAGTAAGAAAAACCATTTAAAACTTATTAAAATTATATTCCATATATTCAGGAAGATACAGAAAAGATTAAGCATGTAAGAAGGGACATTAAAAAAACTTCAGAGATGAAAACAGTATCTGAGATGTACAATACACTGGATGGGATGAATAGCACAATAAGACTTTGCAGAAGAAGAGGTTAATAAACTTGAATACACAAGAATAGAAAGCAAAAAGAAAACAGAAAAAGATGGAAAAAACTTGAACAGAGCACTAATGAATTGTGGAACAACTTCAAGCAGCCTAACAAAAGTGTAACTGGAGTCACTTCAAGGCAGAAGGAGAACAGAGGAAAAAAACTGAATTATGGAAAATATCCCCTTTTTGATGAGAACTATAAACTTACACATCCAGGAAGTTCAACAAACCCCAAAGCACAAGAAATACTAGGAAAACAGCACCAAAGCACATCAAGACCAAACTGTTTTTAAAAAATAATGGAGACAAAACTATAAAAGCAGCTCAAGAAACAAGATAAATTACATAAAGATTAGAATTACAGCAGGCAGGGTGCCTGGGTGGCTCAGTTGGTTGAGCGACTGCCTTCGGCTCAGGTCATGACCCTGGAGTCCCTGGATCGAGTCCCGCATCGGTCTCCTTGCTCGGCGGGGAGTCTGCTTCTCCCTCTGACCCTAACCCCTCTCATGTGCTCTCACTCATTCTCTCTCTCTCAAATAAATAAATAAATAAATAAAAAATCTTAAAAAAAAAAAATTACAGCAGGCTTCTCGTCAAAAACAATGCAATCCAGACAACTACTGTAGTAACATCTTTAAAGTCACAAAAGAAAAACAATTATCAACCTAGATTTCTATTGCCAGTCAAAACAGCTTTCAAAAACAAAGGGAAAATATTTTTCACATATATAAAGTCTGAATGAATTAATCACCTGCAGACCTGCCTTATAAAAGAAATGTTAAAAGTCCTTCATAAAGGAGGAAAAACAATACCAGATGGAAATTTGAAACTACACAAAGGAATGAAGAGAACTGAAAATGGAAACTACTTGGGAAAATATAAATCTTTTTTTCTAATTATTTAAACAATAATCAACAGCTTAAAAAGCATTAACAAAAAGGGCACCTGGGTGGCTCAGTCAGCTGAGCATGCCAGACTCTTGGGTCTGACCCAGTCATGATCTTGGGGTGATGGGATGGATCCCTGATATCTGTGTTGGGCTCTGAGCTCAGCATGGATTCTGCCAGGGATTCTTTGTCTCCCACCTCCCTCTTCTAGCGCCCCTCACCCCGCTTCTGAGCATGCACGAGCTCTGAATAATAAAATCTTTAAAAAAAAATAAAAAACATTAACAAAAAAGATGACAACAAAAATGTGCTGTGGGCTTACACTATGCATACAACTAAAATGTATCTCAATAAGAGCACAAAGGACAGGAGGTAAAAATGGTAATGCACTGTTGTAAGGTTCTTACACTACAGGTGAAATAGTATAATCTCACTTGAAGACAGACTGGGATAAATATGAAATGTATACTGTAAACCTTAATAAATCTCGTATTTTGTAGATATCCTTGTAGTCTCTCTCATATATAACACATCCTTGTGAATGAGAACAGTATTAGTTCTTTCCCAGTCTGGGTCCTTCCCCCCACCCTCCTTTTTCTTATAGGTGTGGCCACACATAAATAGCTGCTGGGGCCCCACCCTTTACGTTAAAAGTCATAACCCAAAATGCCTGTCCTATGGAAATGTGCAATTTATTTCTGACATAAAGCTAATTTTGTTTTAGTGGCAAACAAGTTAGAACTCCCATAATGTGACCTGCCAAATAAGGATAGGCTAGTGTCAAAAAGTGCCAGAATTTTCTCAGATTCTCAACTAAATTTATGTCATATAATTTCCGTTCTCAATTCAGAGGACATTTTGGGAACAACATCGATAACGCCACTAATAGCTGACGAAGGATTTGGAACTCACTTCTCAAATTTTAAACTCTAAGCAAGAATATAATTCACAAGTTCTTGAAATATATATGTGATTCTTCGGTTCTCTGCATAAAGACAGGCTGACGAAGTTTATCAATTTTAGATTCTAAAAGCCCTACTTCAAATATCTGTAAGTTTTCCCTTCAATTTTATTTCAGAAGGATCATATGGCCAAATGAACATGTAGTTCTCCCACAGCATCTATAAATGCTGACTGCGTGGACCCAAATAGAAATATTAGCATTATTCCTATCAGGGGTTGGCAAACTTTTTCTATAAAGGGTGAGATAGTAAATATTCTAGGCTTTTTAGGTCATATGATTTTTGTCACAACTATTTAACTTTTCCTTTGTAGCATGAAAACCATAAAAATGTAGGTAAACGAATGGATGTGGCTGCATTCCAATAAAGTCTTATTTACAGAATAGTTGGTAGGTTAATTTGGCCCCCAGGCCATATTTTGCCAACTACTAAAATTCAGATGGTCAGAAATATCCACCAAGGAAGTCAAGCCATGAATGAACTCTTTGGAGAATACTTCAGCTTATGAATTTTGGTGGAAGCTGAAAACACCAGATTTTCATTTTTCCAACCTCACATAAAACTAGAGCATGGACAAATGATCCAAGTGCTACTAATCAGACACACATGTCCAAAACTTAGAATACAGTGATACCGACAAACAAGAACTGCACACAATCAATGCTGGCAGTTAGTGATAGCAGCAGGGTCAGTCAACATACGCAGTATATCGTGTAGGTGGTCAACAGTCCAAGTAGTGGACTGCTTGGGGTTAGGAGTATGAACATGGTTGTCTAGCCCCAAGTCTACTTCTCCAGTAATCCCAGCAATTCTGTAGCGACCCAGTATCCTTTTATACCTTTTCTTTAAAGTGGACAGAACTGGGCTCTGTTTCATTTAAGTTTACAACCCCGACAGACCCTTAGACCAGCACCATCAGCCTCACTTGGGAAATTGGTAAAAATGCAAATTCTCAGGCCCCACTCCAGACTTAATCAGAATCTCTGGTGTAGCCCCCAGCAATTTGTGGTTTAATAAGGGCTCTAGGTAGTTCTGATGCATACTAAAGTTTGACAACCACTGGCTGACAGGTAGGATATGTATGCCACTCTGTTATTTGGCTGATAACCTATCAATGAGAAAGGGAATTAATCACTGAGATGCCTAGTAAATCCTGGTCCCTACAATGCACCTGGTTTGAGGGTCATAAGATGCTAAGCACTCAAGAAAGAACACAAAAGACGCTCCCAGAACAAAGGACGATTGTAGTAGTAAACTGGCTAATTCTCCCACATGATGTGGGTGGTTATGTTATTTTGTTTAAATGGGACAGCAAGTAGTTGTTGACTGTGTAAAGCTGGGCATAGAAAGGAGTTTCTTGTAGGGTTTTTTGTTGTGTTTTAAGCAGGCTCCACGTCCAATGTGGGGCTCAAACTCACAGCCCCAAAATCAAGAGTAGCATGCTCTACCGACTGAGCCAGCCAGGCACTCTGGTTTCTCGTCGTTTTTGTACCAACTATCTCTGAGACAGGCTTGTGGTAGTATTATTAGGCTTGGTGTGTCCAAGACCAATAAAAGCTATTATAGAAGGTCAAAACAAACAAAACTTGACAGAAACAGGCCGTAAGTCTTAGAGATACTTCTTGGTAGTAAAAATTTTAAACGGTACATTCAAGGAGGTATTAATCATTTACACAGTGCACACCTGAAAGCTGCTCTACAGAGCCTGAAAGAGGGAAGTCACGATGAAGATGGAAAAACTAGGAAGTCATGACATTTCAGATCAGCAACACCAGAATGAGCCACCTGTTCTGAAACTACAACATACTGCAGAAATTAACCAGAGCTATTAGAAGAAAAAATAGCAGCTCTGGGTTAGGGAATAAAATAATGGGTTCCACCTGGGCAAAAAATGGTGCGGAAGCGGTGATGACTCAGAGCTTCCTAAAACAGATCAACCATACCCTCTCAGCCAGTTATGTGAGTGACGGTGGGCAGGCTGAGGTGGGGTGGTAATACTGCCATCCTTCAACAAAGCAGCTATCTTTTTACACCCTTCAAACATTCCAAACCTAATGAATTCACTGTAGGCGTATCTACTGGTTCAATTCCATTTTAAAACGAAATATTAAATTCTAATCTGCAGCTCTGTATGAAGAATTAACAATCCTTTTAAGTGTACCTTCTCATTAAGGAGACTGTGCCAAAGCAGCGTGCTGCTCCTGGAGTAACTCCATCTTTCAATTCTGATGGCCATTCTACACATGCTTAGAAACCCCAACCAAAACTTGGAAAACAGACTGGAATGCTTAAAGTAACTATATTTTTCTGTTTCTTCAACTCTAAAACTAATGAATTTCTTGTCATCACATGCAACTTTCAATACAAGATCAATTACTTAAAATACTCATTAATGAAGATATTTTACTCAATTATCTTCTTCACCTGGAAAGCAAGTACATCCCTCGAACTTTAACAATGAAAAATCTCTCAGGGTGGATCCTAAGAGCAGTACAGATTCGATTCCAAGATATATTCTGCAGCTACAGGTCTATACATAAAAACCTATGGTGAAGAATCCTCTACAAATCAATGTTAGGCTGAAGATGGAATAACAATGTAGTAAACCTAGAAATCTGGAGACAGACCTGGGCTCAAACAATGCCTTTATCAGTTACTAACCAGTAATCTTGGATTATTTGCTTAATGTTTATTACCTGTACAAAAGGAATGATAAAATACCTCCCTTTGAACATAAAATGTTCAAAGGTAAATGTTAAGTGTGTAGCGCAGGAACTATCACATGGTGAAGAGTTAACGAATGTTAGCATTATATGTTTATATATAGGTACGCATTGTAAAATTACAAAACAATGATTAAATTACATTCAGCACACTATTAAAGCTATTTTGAATGTTTTTCACAATAGCTCCGAGGAAACAACACCATACATTAAACACAGAATTCTATTCCATTGGTTTTCTCATCCATGTGGTGTAAATATATTCTGCAAAATGGCAGTAAAGAGCTACACAACACTTACCACACCTGGAGCCCAGCCCCTCGTTTCTAAATACCATTTCCTACTAAAAGAACCAGGGTTCCTTGGGTAAGTGGCTGATTTCAACTAGGGCATGGAAAGTATAAGCCTGGAATACCTTTTTGTGCCAGAAAGATTACTTAAAGACTAATGGGGTCATGTCAAAAGGACATAGGAGAGAACTTTGAAAGGGCTTCCACTGGCTAAATTTGGGGTAATCTAATAAACAAAAAGAATGAAAATATTAAAAATACAAAGATAATCCTTGAAATAGTCTTTTTTTTTTTTTAAGAGGAGGAGCACAGGGAAAAGTGGGAAAGTTCTTCTATACAGAATACCAGCTATTATATAATTGTAGGAGAAATATACAATTAGAAAATTATCACTTTGTAACAGCAAAGTAAGTTAAGCAAAGATCATCAACATGCTAAAGCCAATGGGTCCAACACTGGTGAAAGACAAGGTATCTACCCTTTGGCAAAGTATCACCTCAAGGATCACTTCTAACTTGCAGCACTGTACCTTTACAACAAAGAGATACAGGTAATCAAATTTCGCATCCCCCATTATGGAAAGAACAGATAATGTGCCTTCTGATGTGACAATATTCAAAGTACAGAACATCACGGAGAGCCTGGCTGGCTCAGTTGGAAGACCATGTGACTCGATCCCAGGTTGTGAGTTCAAGCCCCAGGTTGGGTGTACAGATTACTTAAGAATAAATAAATAAACTTTAAAAAAAAAAGTACAGAACATCACCCATACAGTTCTTCAAGAAAATAATTTCACCTAAATCTCATCATGAAAAACTAGGTGAAACTAAATTATGGTATATTCTTCTTTTTTTTTTTTTAAGATTTTATTTGACAGAGAGAGACACAGCGAGAGAGGGAACACAAGCAGGAGGAGTGGGGGAGGGAGAAGCAGACTTCCCGCCGAGCAGGGAGCCCGATGTAGGGCTTGATCCCAGGACCCTGGGACCATGACCTGAGCCAAAGGCAGACATTTAATGACTGAGCCACCCAGGCGCCCCCAAATTATGACATATTCTAAAAGACAACTGGCCAGATTCTTCCTAAGTCATGTTTATGAAAGAAAGAAAAAGGCAGGAGAACTGTTCTCTCTTAAAGAAGACTGAGGGCACCTGGCTGCCTTACTCAGAAGAGCATGTGACTCTTGATCTCGGGGTTGTGAGCTCAAGCCCCACACTGGGTGTACAGATTACTTAAATAAACTTAAATAAAATAAAATAAAATAACAAAGAAGACTGAAGAAACCTAACCACCAAATGTAATGTACCCTGACTGGATCCTAGATTGTAAAATATAAGAGACATCTTAAAGATACGGTGAGGGGTGAATTGTTATCAGGTCTGCAGTTCACTTTCAAATGGTTTAGCAAAATAAAGTATATGCTAGAGAGAAGGACATAAAATAAATATGGCAAATTATCGCTCTGGGTGAAGAGTATATAGTACAGGACCAAAAAAAAGGAGGGGGGGGATACTATTCTTCCCATGTTTCTGTAGTTTTGAATTTCTCAAAACAGAAAGATGGGGGGTGGGCAACACATGACTGTTTCCTGTTTACTCCATAGGGTGACAGACATTTCTAGCTTTCCCTAAACTTCAAGTCTCATTTAATGATCTGCATTCCTTTTTTCATTATCTTTTCCTATGCATCCCCAATCATCACCATATGTTGACCTGTGTCCATGACACACTGCTCCCAGGAATGTTCTCTGGGAAAGTTCACCTCGTTCCATCACTGTATCAGAATTTAGTCTTATCTCACTATACATCTGGGTATACATTTCTTAAAGTAAACTAGAACTTTTTATTTGTAGATTAAAATACATTGCTTAACTAAATTACCTGAACATTAAATTTTATTAATAAAAACTCTAACACTAAAAAGTTATAGCCTGAAATTTTTAGAGATGAAAATCCCAAATATTATGCTTAAACATTAGAACTCCAATAATTAACCTCTGAAATAATGTATCAGAAGATCAAGGATTTAATTTCTTCTAAGGTCAAAGTTTAGGCTGAAGTTCACCTTTCTGGTCCCACTATGTATTACGCAGTCACCCAAGATTAATTCCAAGTTTCACATGCACTTTTCAATCCTTATCTCTCTCCGTAAATTTTTTTTTTATAGTATTTGCTGACACATTCATCACTCATTCCCTCCTCCTTCCTAAAACTCTTTTCCTCCCATCCCTTCTGTAATATGGTTCTCTCTGGGTTCCTGTCCTGATGGAAAACATTTAGTAACAACTACAAGCACATAATGTGAAATTAGGACACCTAGATTTGAATCCTGACTCCATAGTTTCCTAGTTGTGTGAACTCAGACAAGTTAGTCTGTGATTCGGTTTCCCTATATGTAAAATGCGGATAACACCTTCTTTCAGAGTGTTTTTGGAAGGATTAAATGTATATAAAGGGTTTTTTTTCTTTCTTTCTTTTTTTTTTTAAAGTGACAGGCATCCAGTAAGTACCACAGCATATAAATCTTAGCCGTTATTATTGCTATTATTACCTTTCTGCTCTAGGTGCTCCTGAGTCTCCTTCACAGGCTTTGCCTTCTTATTCCCTTGAATGTTTATAGATGTTCCCATAATTGTGACATCCACCCTTTCTTTACTAGAGACTCCCTACCACCAGTAAAATCCTCAACATCCATAGTTTCAACTACCATATACATGTTAATGACACCCATATTTGTATTTCTAGCCCAGAGCTCTCTCGCAAAACTTACAGCCTACACATTCTAGAGCATAATGAACACTTTCACCTGGGAGATCCATCAGCATCTCAAATGCAATAAATGCAAAGCTAAACTCATTATTTATACTCCTGTGTCTTCCTCCTAGGTTCCCTGATTTATGTGATACACTCTTCTTCAATGACTCTGGCCAGAATTTTGTCAATTCTATTTCATAAATGTCAACTCTATTTCACCATCCCACCTGGAGCAATTTGGGGATTTATTATTTCTCACGGGGTAACAGAAAACAGCCTTCTGGCATCTAAGTCTGACACCCTGTAATCCACTCTTCATAGTCCTGCCAGAGTTATCTTTCCAAAAAGCAAATATAAACTTCTTAAAGAGAAAACAGTCCTTCATGATCTGGATCCTGGCCATGCCTCTAGTGTCCTATCTTGTACTACTCACCTATCCAGGCAACTTGCATGTTTGTGCCAAGCTCATCTTGTGGCCTTGACAAATACTGTTCCCTTTTCAGGAAACACTATCCCTTCTTCACCTAACATTTACATATTCTAATCTATGCTCAAGTCAGGATTCCCTTTTCTAAAACAGCATGAATAACACCTGCCTACTCTTTACTCTTCTCTCCCCAAAGTCCTCCTATAAACTCCTGAAGGCTTCATTTTACATCTATCACAGTACTATGGGAGTATTTTAACTGTGTATTTGCCTATATCCTCCCATAAAGAACTTTAATCTTTTATCCTTGGCACTTAAAAAAAAAAAGTACTTAAAAAATATTTACCACACAAATATACATTAGGCACTCTTCCTCAAAAAAAAAGTATGTATTCAACTCGGCCTCATTTAAGGAGCTCAGCCAACTCCAGCTGGCACTTGTGACACAAACTCTTTAAAAAGCCAAAATGGAACACACTACCACCCTTTGAAAACAAAAGTTTAAGTTATAAAACAGAATGGTGTAAGAAACCACTGACACAGATATCAAGTACACCTGTTTTCATCCTACATAAAACTTGAAAATTCTAAACTTCCATTAAATTTACACAGCACCTTTAAGTACTGCATATAGCACAGGCAAGATAAAACAAGGCAAATTTATTCAGGAAAATATTAGGCATCTGTAAAGATGACAAAAGTTCAAAGCTTAAAACATAACCTAAAGTTCACTGTTCTCCTACAGAGAAAGCAGTGGGGTGCTACTAGACTGAGGAAGTTACCGATGAATCATGTGACCTTGAGCAAGACATTTTACCTCTCAGGAGTTCAGTTCCTTTATCTGTATGCAACTCTTACCACCAGCTCTTGACCTCGCCAGCTACACTATTTCTAGAAGTGCTATATATACGTTCACAAATACATGCTGGCAGTGATGCCACTTTAGCTATGTACTAAGTGTCCTGTCCAGTGAGCCCCACTATCTCTGCCACATGACAAAGCCTAAAGCCCTCCAGCTGCCAAAGCTTTAGTTTATGGCAAAGTAGTGGAGAGGGCCTAATAGTGGAGAACATCAAACAGGGGCTGCTTAGGCCTCCATAATCTCATGTTCTCAAAAAGCGGCTCGATCACTTTTTATTTACAGCAAGACCTCAGTTTAACAGGTCCAGGGCCAGATAATAACCACAATGTTATAGAGCTCACAATCACTCCATCCCTTCCAAAGAAGAGGACTTCTCATCATGCCTGGCCGCTCCTCACTTTTGTTGAATTCTCTTGGGGAAGCTCCTCACTCTCTTCAAAAAAAAATTTTATGATGTCCAAACTCCTGAATGGCTACAGTTTTTTTCTCAAGGTAGGAATCTCTAATACATGTAAAATGAGGTGCCTAGAAGAGATGCTGTCTAATGAAGGCCCCATCCAGATCTATATTCTCTTTCTATCCAGCTGAGTTTACAAATGAAGGCTACAGGGCCCCACAAGGATAAATAAGTTCTTTTACTTCCCAAAAACCCTCTGAATGTGCATCTGCTGTAGAAAAGCACAAGAGAATCTTTGTTCTGCCACCCTCAGGGATGTGCACAGTGACTCACTCTAAAATGATTCCAAGTACAATGATGCGCTTTCGCCAATTCAGGAAAAAACCTCTACAAGTGTATATTTAAGGATTATTCTAAATTCTGAAATGGATTAAAACTACAAGAACACTACGTTTTACAGTCTTACAGTCCTAGCCACCTCTTCAACTTTTTCCCACAAAAATAAGCTAGGTTTTTTTTTTTTAAAACCTTTTTCTGACTGTAAAAAGGTAATTATATTAGCACCTAGCTGAGCATGTAATTTTTGCCCAGGAAAAATTTTAAGTCACCTGGTTAAAATCATATGAGCAATTAAAACCGATATTTATCTATACTTCTCTCAGAATTTCCTGCACATTTGTTTTTCGTGTCTGTGTTTTAAAAACCGTACAAAAAAGAAGTTCCTGTTTCAAGGTATGACTACATTTCTTCTATCTGTATTGTTTATGAAGAACTGCCAGGTAAAACAGTCTCTTTATGGCAATGGTACTATATTCATATTTTAATTAGAGTATTAATAGCAAATTTGGCCACTTTTGCCAAACTTCATCAGTCTTTTAATCTCAGCACTTCAAATATTAGACCAATAGAAACCACCACTAAAAGAGGGAAACAGTATTTTTCACATTCCTTTTCTTCTTAAAGTCATTTACAAATATGTGAATACCTACTATGTACTAAGTATTGCATACTATGCACTGGGACATTAGGATACTTTGTCTTCAAGGAGCTCATATTCCAGCCACATAGACAAACACACAAGTAACCATACCACGGTAATTACTGTGGTGCAGGAAGGTGTGAATTACTGTGGTGTAGGAAGGTGTGAACTATCCTGGGAACACTGAGAAGGAGTGGAAAAGTAAGGATATCTGCAGTTTTGCAGATGAGCACTGGAGATGACACTTCAGTAAGGAGACTGAACTTGCCAAGTCAGGAGATGGCTTTCCAGTCAGAGGAAATGGCAAGCTAATATGTATGCTACCCTTTATTGAGTGTTTATTATGACAGGCACTTGCTAAATATTTAGTCCACACAACAATCCCAAAATGATATTTGGTCTTAGAAAAGTTAGGCAACATGCCTAGGATCACTCTAAGTCTCAGTGCTGGAGCCTATGTTTGAAGTAGTCTTACCCAAATGCAAAATCCAGGGCTATAAACACTGCTATAACCATACTTTCCAACCTGTATAAAGCATAGAGACAGGAGACTATGACACAATGGACAATGCTTCTCACCCCTCTCTGTATACCAGAACTACTTAAGAAGCTCTCTAAAAGTACTAATGCTTAACACTCCATTCCAAAATGTTCTCACCCAAGAAATAAAGGGTATGCATAGACATTCAAAGAAAAGTTCCCTACAATGAGATATATAGCCTAGATGGAGAGTAAGGTGTTTCAATATTTTAAGTAGTTAATATGCATGTGTTTGGGGGAAGGGATGATAAGGCTAGAGTGCCACGCAGAAGATCATGGAGGACTTTAACTATATAAATTCACAAAAAGTACTTGGTGCCTTTGCTTTCTTGAGTCTTATTCTCTTCAACCCACTGCAATCAGGATCTTTATTCATCAGTACAGTGAAATCATTCTAATAGACAGAATCCAAAGAATTTATAAGTCCTCCCTTTTCTTAAACTCTCAAAGTATCTGACATTAGTGATTAGGGATTTGTCTGAAATGCCCTCTTGTAGCAGCACTCTTCTATTCTCATCCTACCTCTCTAACAATTTCTTTTCACTCTTTTTTGCAGTTTTCTTTCCCTTGTCCCATCCTTTTAATAGTGGAACACCCAAAAGGGCTGTCCAACTCTCATATCGCTTTTCACCCTTGTCATTTCTACCAATCTCATGACTTCACCTATAACCCATATGCCGCAGACTTTCACATCAACTCAGACCCAGAGCCTGGCTTAACCTGGAGCTCCAAATTCTTACAGAATATCCCTACCTGTATCACCTGCATGGAGTCCAAAACCACTTCCAAAACTTAATCTCTTCCCACCCTAATTCTGCTTAATAACGCACTCTTAAACAGGCGGTTACCCAAATCAACAATCTAGAAATCATCTAAACTCCTGTTTTGCTCTTGCACCCAGTCGAAACCTGTTTCCAACAAGCAAAAGACAGGAAGCCAGACTTAACCTGGTATATTAGAGAACCTTGAGAGGAACATAAGGGCATGGTGTATCTTGGCCTTAAATGCAGCTTCTGGGGCTGAGAAGCAATTATCTCAAAAGTAGGTATGAACAGAGTGAGGCAGACAATTCTAAAGGGTAGCCAAAAGGGTGAGTTAGGATAAAAAGGATAGGCAGATGGAGATCAAGAAAATCACCAAGACAGGTGATTCAAAGTCCAGTCCAGGGGTAAAACACAAAAAACCAAGTCCTCTTGGTTGCTGCAAATAATATACATTGTATGACTGCACTCGAAGTTCAAAAGTAGGCAGAACACATTTATGGTAAAAGATGTCAAAAAAGTGCTTTCCTCTTGGAAAGGGTACTGATTGGGAGGGGCAAAGGGGGAGTTTCTGGATAGGTGGTAATATTCCATACCCCGATTTGGGTGGTAACTAAATATATCTGTAAAAATTAAGCTGGCCATCTAGTTAGGATGCGTGGACTTCATCGTATGTGTATTATAGTCCATTTCAAGCTTTTAAGAAAAAGCCTGGTGGGAGGCAGATACTCCCAATTCCAGTCAGTGACCACTTGGGCCAATTCTAGCTCCTCACTATCCCATTCTCCCATAGACAACTGCCTTATCTCACAACTGAACTACTTCATTTGTTTCCTATAACCAGGACCCTATCTCCTGGTTTCCCTGTCATCCTGATATAATCATTAATAGTCTTCTCTTTCATTAACTTATCCTGGTTTGGACAAAATGTATGTTCACCCTACCTATAAGCCTTTCTGCTTTAGTTATAGCACCCCTCTTCTCCCCAATACATCTTCAACAACGCCTACAGAGTAATCTTTGTAAAGCTGATCTTATTTTCAGGCTTTAAACCCTCCAATGCTTCTCCTTTATTCGTAAAATCAAGTTCAAATCCTTGAAATGATTCAACCCTGCTAGTATATCCAGCTTTAACATTTAACCCCCAACACACCATACACAGTATTTTGCAAAGTTTATTATCACATCCCTCCCAAGAGGATTTTCAGACATTTTTTCCAAAATGCTGCCCCACCCCCAATTAAATACTAAGGAATAAGATTCAGTCTTTTAAGGCTATAAACCATACTAAGGTCTAAGATTTTTTCACTACTCCCCTAAAAAATAATTCTTGTGGGGCGCCTGGATGGCTTGGACAGTTGGTCAGTTAAGCTTCCTACTCTTGATTTTGGCTTAGGTCATGATCTCAAGGTCATGGGATTCAGCCCCATGTGGGGCTCCCCACTCAGGGCGGAGTTGGCTTATCCCTCTCCCTCCCCCCGCGTGAGCACACGTGCTCTCTCTCAAATAAATAAATCTCTAAAAAAAATAGTAATAATTTCTGTCCCTTTGGGGATGATATCACCCCAACTGGAAATGCATGCTTACAGAGTGGCTTCTTGTTCTACACATATACTTTTCCTTCACTCTTCTTGCTGCCTGGAATGACTTCCCTTTAGATGTCATCCAGACAGCTATTCACCATGTTTAAGATTCCATTAACTGCTCCTCAAAGTTTTTCCTCTTCCCACTTGCAGTCCAAAGTATCCTACTGTCACTAACAACCTTAACATTTTACTAATGTTTCCATTACCATCTCTTAACTCACTGAAGAACAGGGACCATATCCAATTTCTTTCTATGACACTGTATTTTAGTATTATGTCTGACATATTTATTAAATGAAAGGACATATTAATGTTATTTACCTAGGTGAGATAATACAACTGTTTACCTCAGACAGCCCCTCTTTAACCTGTTATTCTGATATAAATATTAATAGCACCTTTTTTAACTTGCAAAAATGATTTGGATAACTTATATTGCTAACTTATCTAGGCAGTGGGCAATTCTCATCAAGTGTGAAACATGATGAGATGTATTAAAAAGTAGACTGTAGCAGTAAAATAACAATAAATAAAATGACTCAAGTACAATAGTCAAAGGTAAAATGATGTAAGGGCCTGAACTAGGGTAGCAGAGCATGGGAAAAAAAGGTAGAAAGAGATTCAGGACATAAAATCAACAAGGTTTAGGGGCCAGTTGGACAGAGAGAAGATTATCACGGAGAATCAAGAGTCGAAACATGAATTTCTAGCCTGAGCAACTGGGGCAGTCACCAACAGAATATTTTTTTTTTTTAAAGATTTTATTTATTTATTTGAGAGAGAGAATGAGAGAGAGCACATGAGGGGGGAGGGTCAGAGGGAGAAGCAGACTCCCTGCCGAGCAGGGAGCCCGATGCGGGACTCGATCCAGGGACTCCAGGATCATGACCTGAGCCGAAGGCAGTCGCTTAACCAACTCAGCCACCCAGGCGCCCACCAACAGAATATTAAGAGGGAATGATGAAGCTTCAATTTAGGACTACTGATTAAAGAACCTGGAGGACAATTTAATGGATGTATGGATCCAAAGCACATGAAAGGGGGTAAGAAGGACCAGGTGTCAGCCTATAAATATTAACTGAAGCCAAGTTGCTGAATGAGGCTTCCCAGGAAGTACAAAATCAACAGTTCTATCGATAAAAACTATTACCTTTTTAACAGGAGGACTATACAAAATGAATTCTAAATTTTGTTTTAATACATTTATTCATTATTTAGTACATGCAAAGCATGATATTAAACACTTATGGAAATAAACCCCAAGAGTTAAGATAAGGAGCTCACTCTGAGGTAAAAAAAAGAAAGGTTATTGACAAAGAATGGTGTTGCATATGGACTGAGTTGAGGAAGGGCCAAATTCAAGACCTTAATTTTGACTGTACTATCTTTAATTTTGCTAGAAGGACTCAAAATGAGTACCTTACACCTTTCATTGATATAGAGCACTTAGCTTCGCAGAGTACTTAAGTCTAAAATTTTCCACTTAAAAAAAAATCTTTGTGAAGTGGAAAAGGAAATCAGAGAACTAGCTCAGGAAAGACAATGGGCTATGTAGCTGGAACTACGAAGTAGGAGAAATAGCAAGAAAGTAAAAACTGTGTTAGAACACAATTCTAAGTGGTATATTGTACAAAACGTTTCCACATTCCATGTCTGGCTCACTAAGATTAAGTCTGAGATGATAATTTCACGTAAGGGCAACAAATGGCTCAAAATGAAGGGACTATTAGTTTTGTCCCAGAAACAAATAGAAGACCTCTATACTCATTACACACTGCAAACATATTACAAGATTATAAGACAGTGATTCTTACCTATTTGCCTATTTTTTCATAATGCTTTGCACCCACTAAGCATTCAAGAAAAAATAAGTTGAATGTATTTTATCCCCTTCTATTACACACTTTATTCGTTTGGCTTTTCTTCTCCTGCACTGTTTCTCCCACTCATTCTCTTTTGCTGGTCTCTGCTCTTCTCCCCTGATGTTGTAGTAATCAAGTGTGCCATGGGGCTGTCTGTAGTCCTCTTCTCTTCTCTGTGTACACTCACCGCCTTGGTAATTTCATCTAGTCTCATGACTTGAAACAGTATCTACTAGCGAATGAATATAAAATATATAATATATATAATACATAACATAATATATAAAATATAAAAAATCTCCAGCCCAGCCCTCTCTATAGAAATACAAATTTGTATACGCAACTCCTTACTCAACATTTCTAACAGGACATTTCAAACTTAACATTTTCAAAACTGAATTCCTGATCTTCTCTCCCAAAACCTACTCCTCCAGCAGCTTTCCCCATCTCTGACACCAGCTGAAACTCTTTGATGGTAACTCCAATACCGATTTTCAGGCCAAAAACCTTGAAACCCTGCTCGATGCTTTTCTTTCCCCCAAAGCACATGGTTAATTCATTAGCAAATTCCGTTGGCTAAACCTTCAAAATATTTCTGTAATTGATTACTTCTTGCCACCTGCCTTATTATCACTTCAGTCTGAGTTACAATCAGCTCTGCCCGACTTCCAACATGATAGCCTCTAACTGACGTGTTTGCTTCTTTCTACCCTTGCTCCCATATAGTCTATTTTCAACCCAGCAAGCAACCAGGGGGCTCTTTAAAAAGTTAAGTAGGATAATATCACCCCTCTGCTTCAAAATCCTCTGGTACCCCTCTCCCTTTCACACAAAATAAAAGTTAAGGAATTTCCAATGACTTACAAAGACTTTAATGATACACCCCCTCCTACACTACTATTATTGTCTAACTTCATCTCTTACAATTCTCACCCTTGTTTACTCTCCTCCAGTCACTAACAGCTCCTTGCTATTCCTTGAATGCACCAGACATACCCTCATCTTGAAGTGCAATGACTATTCCCTCTATTTCAAAAGCTCTTTCCCCATGTATCTCCAGAGCTAATTCCCTCACATGCATCAAACCTTCAATCAAAAGTCATCTTCTCAGAAATCACAACACTGACCATCTTATTTAAACTGCAACCCAGCCCTTGCCCCATGCTTCCAATCCCTTTATTCTTCCTTAAATTAGCCATTATCACATATTATTTAACTTACTCGATTGTATTTTTCCCGTCTCCTCCCTTGCCCCTTCCATTAGAATTGTAAGCACCAGTAGGGCATGCCTGTTTAGTTCACTGATACATACCAGTGCACAGAATAGTGCCTTGAATTTGTAAGATTTCAGTAAGTGTTAAATGAAAATATTTATAATAAAATTTTAAGAGTCCACTAAAAGAATAAAGATCTCCTGAAAAGAGAAACGTAATTTGATGAAATTCTCAAAAATAAATCATCACTTGGATTTAGGTTACCATTTCTTTAGTCATACTTTTGTACTGCAAACAAATTCTATATTCACTCAAAAGCACTGCCAATAAATCAAGCAGTTACCATGTTATGTCAGGATTGTAGACTGTACTGTGGGCAGTTGGTCAGCATTCCCTTAAACAATGCTGCTGTTCCAGTAAGACAAGATAAAATACTTAACGCGGCACACACCGGCCAACATAATTTTCTGAATAGTTTAGAAAATCTTCTAAAACCAAAAAAAAAAAAAAGAAAAAAGAAAAAAGGAAGAAAGAAAATCCCCTAAGGCTCAAAATAGGCCATTCCAAAGAAGCTAATTATGCTACTAAAGTAAGATTTTCCCATTAAAACGTGAATTTATCATAAATAATATTTAAAAGTAAAACCTACATTATAGATTGCAAGACATGCATAATCATTTCTAATTATATAAAAACTATAGCAGATTCACCCGTGTGAAGGTGAAGGCTTTCAATTAGCTCACAATGACTTCAAGAATCATCACAGGGAAATTAAAACACATGGGATAATAAATGTAGGTCTCAAAATGAGGACTCTGGAAAGTGGCATAATTTGCCTTGTTTTCATTTAAAGATAAGGATCCCCAAAAAGTTTGACTTATCACAGCTACAGTTACACCTTGACTAATGTCATATCACAAAAGTTACTGAGATCCACTATGCAAAGCAGTATAAATCTCAAAAAAACCTCAAAGTGGCTTAAGAACTAGCCAAAACATTTAATTTCATTTATTGCAACCATATACATGACAATCTAACAATCCCTTCACACTATTATTGCTTTTTGGTTTAAGAAATATACCACTTATTACAGAAACTACTGCAAATCAAGGAAAACCTCCCACAAAATCTAAGCACTCTATAGGGCTATGCAAAATTACAAGGTTTCAGTTATGTGACTGAAAATCAGCATAGAGGTCAAATGAAAATCATTTAAGCTGATGCCACTGATGCTAACCCAACAGAGCAAATTTTGGATCCAAGCACAAAATACTGAAAAATTTCCCGCTGACAGTCTGAGAAAGTACCAACCAGAACCACCAGATCTTTAAATATGCATCATCCACCACCAGAATTCATCACCTGACTAGATGCAAAGTTTTAAGCTGATTTTGAAAACTTTCTTTTCTAGGTAAGGTCTCTGAAGGGACCTTTGAAGAGAAGTTACTTTTCGAGAATTTGACTACTAACAATTTCTACCTTGTTTTTCTACCTAGGGACACTCTCACTCCGAGACCCACATTTTGCCCTGAGAAGATACGATTTTGTTATGGTGTCTTCTTATCGAAAACACTAGGAAGTTACCGGCAAAGACGGGTGTGCGGGAAGATTACACCTCAAGCAGGAAAGGCGGTCATCACCCCGGCGAGAAGGGCCTTGGGGGGGGGGGAGGGGGGAACGCAGAAAACAGATATACTGGCAGCAGGTGCGAGGCTCCAGCAAGGGGACAGACGCCGCAGCTTTCGGACCGACAGGAGGATGCTGTCCGTTGGACAGTGGGACGCGCGCTAGCGTCGGCCAGCCTTACCTCGGGGGTCCGCTCGGGAGGCTTCTTCTTCAGCGCCTGCCTAGCGCCGGGGTCCACGGGTGAGTTCATGGCTGCGGCGCCGGCCCCCCTGCCCCCCAGCCTGCCCTTAGCAGTCCACGAGACAGCACATTCACCTTAGGTAGGGGGTCTGCACCCTCCACCCCCGAGGTAAAGAACTCCTGACCGCCCCAGGGTCAGCGCTCGAGCAAACAAGCCTTCGCAACGCCCGCCCAGGGCCTCAGCCCACGCGCGACTGGCCAGAGGGAAGCCCGCACGGGGGCGGAAGGAGGGCGGATGCGCATGCGCAGCAGGGCGAGCACGCAAACGAGCGCCCAAGGGCGTGTCTCCGCGGTGACGTAAAAACTGGGGCGGTGCAGTTAGGCCTCTTCCGACTCTTCTTCGTGAGATTTGAAGACACGTCGCGAGATCTCACCTGAACCAGTCACGGGATCCGCCTCGGATTTGCGGTTTCGGCCGTTCCAACTTCCGGTGCAGGGACCGGAAACGCGCTGCGAGGGACTGAGCAAAAATAGCCTGTTGGGGCCAAACCGTAAGGGTAAGTGTTTTGGGGGGAGGGTTCTGTTTGTGCCCTAGTCCGGAAGCTCAGGGTGTGGCCAGACTTGGGGCTAAACTCCAGTTCTGCAACGCTGACACCCCTTCCTTGGAGAAAGTGCAGGAATCGTCGCTGCCGTTTCGCGAACGAGGAAGTTCACTGACTCTTCCCTGCGTCTCTTTTAATAAAACGAAATCTCTTGTGGAAGGAGGCCGTCAGAAAGTACTTGCCCTGTCCATTACGGACGTACTGAGATCGGGGCAGAGAAATTAAAGTGTCGCGGCCTTGAGCAGGAATTGGGCGCTGGTCCTGAGGGCAGCTCCCAGTTAGTGCTGGTTCGCGAAGTCAGGTGTGTACTTACTCACATAACCAATGCCCAGGCAGCCCTCGCTCAGCTCAGCCCTTTCCTGGGGCCGGGGGCGGGGGGAGGATTTAGGGCCGCCTGGACTCAGGAGTGACCAGTTTCGCACTACATTTTATATACTAGCCTGTTTCCTAACAGAGCGAATAAAGCCAATTTCCATTTATTTACTGGTCCCTTGGTAAGAAAAACAGACCGCACCTGCAGATTAGGTTTTCACTGTGAGAAGACTGATAGAATTCCAGAACCCATTCGTTCTAGAACAGTATTTTTCACTGCCGTCCCTTTAGCGCATTGATGGGCCGCACTGGTCTCAAATTCCTTAATTGGTAGCCATCATAGGCATGTTCTTTTTAATGAATTTTAAGTTTCCTGAGATTTGTATGCCACGTCTAGGTACATCTTAGTATTTCTCACAGCAGTTAGCATAGTTCACTCAATAATTAAAAGAGATTTATGATTATGACGTTATTCAGTTTTCTAATGACGTGCTAAGAATTAAAATATTTTAGAGTAACAAAAGGGAAAGGAGAATTCAGGCTGCAACATTTACATTTCTGGAATCTGGTAATGATGGCTGATATTAATAGTTTTGTTTTCTGTTGGTCGTTGGGCTTGCCCAAACGAAGTTTTCAACATAATATTAGCACATTTCTTTTTTGAATATAGGTCAAAAACCCTACCAAGGAAGTTGTGGCTCAGCCATTCTGGAAATAAAGTAATTGTGGAGAGATCACAAGGAATTGCAGTGACCCATTTTCGTCATTTTTTTGTGTGTATAAACATCCTCTCAAAGATCTGCCAAGGATCACAAACATTAGCCCTTCCATTCTTCAAGGATCATTTTCTAGGGCCACATAAATATTTGAAAGGGGGGTAAGGAATTAAAGCATGACAACCATGAGCTTAGACCTTACAGGCAAACATCTGATTTTGTGTCTTTAATAGGCCATTTCTATTTATACCAGTTGAAGTTATTTAATATCTCTTAACTTCAGTTTCCTTACCTGTAAAATGGGACTAGTAAAGGACCCATTGCTTTGGGATTCTCTTATATGACATAATACATGTGCAGTACTTCAGATGTTGCCTACACTCTTTATTACTTTACCTCTGAAAAGTGATTTCTCTGAAGCAGAAATTAAAGTGTGAAGAACTGGAAAGATTTTTAACGCCTAATTTTTTTTCATTAGTAACTTTAACACATTTATGTATTCATGAAGAGGTGCAGCAACAAGAACTGTCACGAATTGCAGTTGTATGTGTAAACTGGGAAATGCTTTGGCAGAAAAAATCATCTAGCAAAGCTGAAAAATACCCTTTCACAGCAAGTCCAGTCCTTGATAATGTCCTGAAGAATACCATGTACACTAGAAAAGATGAACAAAAATGTTCATTGTTCATATTAGCCAAAAGCTAAAAATAACACCAATGTCCACCAGTAACAGAATGAATATATCACTGGATTCAGTGGATGAATCTCCACCGTAATGTTGAGAGGGAAAAAAGCAAAACAAAACATGAAGTATAATTATACAGGGCTCAAATACAAGCAAAATTAAATTATATCACATAGGGATGCAGTAGAAAGAAAAAAGGAGAGGATGTTCACAAAAATCAGACTGTAGTTACAAAAATGTTAGGATTATGATCAGGATAGGGCACATGGAGGAAGGGGCTTCTAGGTTACTAGAACTGATTTGTTTCTTGACCTAAGTTATGGTTACATTAGTGTATATTTATTGATTTTTCTATATATAATATTTCATGAAAAAATTACACAAAAATAACTTTATTAGCTTTATCATAAGACAGCAATAGTAAAAACAATAAATGTCCATGGTAACTACGCAAATCTAAACTTAAGCACACTTTGAAATGTCCTTACCATCTTATATTGTGCTCTGCTAAGCTGAAAAAAGTGAATAGACAGTGAAAACTCTAATAGCTATTTTCAGAGAAAAGGCAACCTCTAGGATAGTATTCACCAGTACTACCTGGTATCTGAAAGGAAAAATAATGGTTCTGAATGCAAGCAGTTTATTAAATTCTAGGAAAAACAAAACATGGTTAATTCTTTAAAAAAAAAAAAATCTTAATTCCTTACCCTACTTTATTTTTCTTCATTATACTTAACCACAATCTGATACCATATTTTCATCTGTCTCTCCCACCAGTGGGAAATATGTAAATTCCCTAAGAACACAAGAAGGTTTGTGTTATTTACTGCATATAGCTGGCACTCAGACTTGTGCCCAGCATGTAACAGGTGCTCAATGAGTATTTGTTGAATGAACAAATGGAATTATCTAAGGATACTAAGTAATTAAGAGGGGATTTTGCTGTTAAAAAAAAAAAAAAGGGCATTTGATTGTTCTCTAATGGCAAAGAAAGAGGTCTGGTGAAGCAAATGTTTTATGCAAAACCGAATCCTAATTAGGCAGACATACTCAGAATGGCTATCTTACCAAAAAAGAGCAAACCAACAAAAATATGGTAGTAAAGAGCACTGGTTTTAATAGCACTTGGAATGCAGTAAAGACTTGAGATTTGGAGTATGTTGGGAAATGGAGTCACTACTAGAGGGAAAAAAAAAAAAAGCATGTTTTCGCCCAAATCCATAAAGTCAGTTATGGTCATTAAATCAGAATCTGAGGGTGGGGTCTAGGAATTAGTATTTCTCAAAAGCTACCTAGGTGTTTCTAGTATGTGACGAGGTTTAAAAACTAAACTAACTCAGGTTCTGAACTAGTCTGACCCCACTTAATTCCAGCCCCTTCACCGACTTGTGAGTGCTGGAATAATTGTGTGACACAAGAGTGGCATCACAAGTTTTTTGAGAAAATATCTCCCTTATATTTACACATTTCAACAATGTGACTCCCTCTGAGACAATTTAGGTAACATTGCCTTTACCAAGAATCTGAAGAGATGAGCACTGAGGTGAATACCGAGATTATTTTTGGACTGCCCTTGTTAAAATAGTCACTTGGAAAACAAGGAAGCTCAAGCCTCTTCAACTTAGTACTCTCCTTAAGAGTAAATACAGATTTATCCATGGGAGGTATAATCAGTGTTAACCCAGAGATCTGTCTGTAATTTAATGAAGGGATTGGTCTAGGTTCACTTTGACCAGAGTCCCTTTTAAAAGAATTAAAAGGGACCAAGTCTCAGGAGACTACGTAGTGGGGGTTGGTGGAAGCTCTGAGCATATGCTTTAAGACCACCAAAGTTCTCCTGACAAATAGTGGGTGGAAATTTCAGATATTCTTTAAAAATCTCTTTTGGACTGCTTGTATTTCCTTTTTTTTTTTTTTTTTTTTTAAGGGATGTCTCAAAGGTTAAACGTAGAACAAACAAGACCAAGTCCATGGTCTGCACTCCAAAGCAAGGATAAGAAGCACTACACTCTCTAACCTTTGCCTTTTTACTCAAAGCTACAATTCCCAGCTCCCCCCCGCCCCTTGCACCTTCACCTCAGGTTTGGTTCCATGTGCCATCCTAATGGCAAAAACAAACGAATACCAGATAATCTTTTACAATACATTTGTCACCACATACTAGGTGGAAACCATTCTGGTCTGAGAAACGAAACAAATCCTCATGGAAAGTCTGTATGATCTCAGATTAAAGTCTGTGTTTCAGATTCTTACTACCAAAATCACTCCTCTATGCTACTCCAAGATTTCTCTAAATTTGTATGTGGGAACAGCACATATCAATACAGGTACCAATTATAAACCTCTAAAATACCTGATGGATGCTTCCCAAATACTTGACACTTCCTCTCTGCTTTAAAATAGTGCACTTATTTTCTTTGGTCAAATATAAGAGTGATATATATAAAATGATATGAAAACAGGCACTACAAAAAGCCACTGGTCTAATGCTTCCTCTTGACATAACTGCCCAAATCTACTGGCCTGAGTAACATAAGGTAGCATCTCAACAGCCTACTCAGGGCTGAATCACTGCTGCAGAGCAGGCACTCTGGACTGATGAAAGAGCTTACTTACCCTATAATGAAGATGAAGAAGATAGACTTGCTCAGAGTCACATGCAAATCAGTGAACAAACCAACTGGCCGATATTTGGTTCAATTGTAAAGTCAGTGGTACGGCACCTGGGTGGCTCAGTTGATTAAACGGCTGCCTTCGGCTCAGGTCGTGATCCTGGGGTCCTGGGATCGGGCCCGAATCAGGCTCTTTGCTCCATGGGGAGCTTGCTTCTCCCTCTCCCTCTGCCTGCCTGCTGCTCCCCGTGCTTGTGCTCTCTCTCTCACTCTCCCTATCTCTGTGTCAAATAAATAAATAAAAAATCTTTAAAAAAAAAAATTAAAAAAATAAAAAAAGAAAGTCAATGGTAATTTGTACTGAATACCATGTTCTTAACTGGTTTACATGGCTTCTTCTAAGTTTTAAATGAATTTTAGTTTGTTTTCAGTTAAAGAAATTTTCTATTTGTCATTATGAGGAACAGGTCAAAGGGAACATTATACCAGTATATTTTTTGTGACTATATTTTCATTCATAAGAACATAATGTTAAGTTCTCCCCACAACAACTGGGGGCCATAGTGGGGAGGCTGGACAGATTACCCAGTAATAGCAACAGCCAAGAATTATTGAGCACATGGGGTGTGCCATGCACTGAGATAAATTTTTGATGTTCATTATTTCACTTGATTCGCACAACCACCTCAGAAAGTAGATTCTACTAAATACCAGTAAAGAAATTTGGGATTAAAGAAGGACATTATGAACAAGGTCACATATCTAAAAGTGCCACACTTGTGAAAAGAATACAAGTGAGCAGACACCAGAGTCCATGATATTACCTATACCTTATTTACACATGAAATAAAGACCAATATCGTCCATCAAATTGACGTGTATTTATTGCACAAATTTCCCCTAGAACTGGGAGGTTATTATAATACAGGTGTACATTTGAGAAATGTATACAGAACAAGGAACAAGTATATACATTTTACATATCCCACCATCTAAATAACTTAGAGAAAGCAGAACAATCTCATAAGACATCCACCAGAAGGAGGCATTGTGTAAAATTTTTTTTTTTTAAAGTGATCATCCCCAGTGTATGCCAACTGCAACAAAATAAGATCTGTGCTAGTATGTTTATTGCACTTAACATTTTCAAACTCAATATTAAGACATATTAATAAAAGCCAGGAATATTTCAAATCAAACCAATTAGTTTATATACAAGGAAAAATTAGTTTTAAATCTATAATGTAAAAGATCCCTTTTTCATTTCCTGTTGCAAGTTTTTTTAATTTCCTGTTGAAACAAACAGGTTTTTAAAATATGTAACCCATATCTGTCTGTACCATAGGAAGTTGAAAAAATTATTTTGAACAGGCCAAAACTCTTTTCACATTCATCATAATGATCACACTTTAAAGAAGCAGCAGCTCATTCCTTGGGCTTTGTGTAAGGAAAAACAAGACTATGATGAAGGTAGTAGAAATTACAGAGGGTTAGGAATTATAAAACTCAGGAATCCTATAAGGATTAATGATTCTATAAGAAACTATAGGCCTCTTCCTTCTGAGCAAAGCTTAGTTTTATTATTTTTTTGAAGATTTTATTTATGTATCTATTTATTTGAGAGAGATAGTGAGAGAGAGCATGAGTGGAGAGGAGAGGGAGAAGCAGGCAGGACCCCGGGATCATGACCTGAGCCAAAGGCAGACACTTAACCAACTGAGCCACCCAGGCGCCCCGTTAAGCTTACTTTTTAAAAGTAACGGTAGCATGGGCCATCCATTTTGGAAGACTAAATTTCCTAAATGACAGAGATTTCAAACAGGACTTCAAATAGTTTGATGATTAATTAAAAAAAGAAACAAGCAAAAACATATTATCTACCTGGTACATATCATTCTCAACTACAATCAAAAAATAATGGCCCACCTACTAATCTGTCTATATTCTGAATTCTGCCAAAGAGACTGATTCATAGAATTCCAAACAATAAAAGAGGGAAGAATTTCAATAATTAATGGAACAAGAAAATTAAGCCAAAGAAAACAGATCCATAAATACTCTTTGGCAGCAAGTCATCCACGGGAGACTCAGGTACTAACTGGGACCAGCTGATAGGATGCAGGGGCAAAAGTGATTGCAGGCACGATTTCAGGTTTACACTCCATCAAAACAACCATTTCTTGTCTAGTTGGAGATTTCTTGAATACATAAAGAACAAGGCAAAATGTGACCCAGCACTATAAATTCAAGGCCAAAGACTAAACAAACCACAGAAATTTTCCTTAATTACTAAAAATTCAAACAGCAAGAATGAATGTATTATACAGTAATTATACTTAGTAAGAGAATAAACAAGTGGGCTTTTAAGCTAATCAATTACGATGAAAACAGTCCATGAAAGCAGAAACCAATTTCACGTCTAGCATTAAAAGTATCTTAGTGCTCGCTTCGGCAGCACACATACTAAAAGTATCTTAGATCAGGTAAGTAAAGAATAGGCTATAATGTAGTATTCAAGTAAACTGAGGTAGTAGAGCATACTGAAAACTTTATCTACCCATCTTTCTATTTACATTACTTACAAGAGTTTGGTTCCATGTTAGCCTTTCTCATAAGCAACACTCGACAATATATACAGAAACATTAACAACTGAAAAGTGAAAATATTTGAAAAAAATTAGATTTTGGAAGGGAAGGGCTGTTAGAGAAAAGAGAATAATTTTAAGAGTTAAAATGAGCTCTATTAGTGTAAACTGAATATTATGAAGCAGTGAAACAAATATTCAGTTCCTGTGGGTTCAAGAAGGGCTGATACTGAAAGCAAAGGCCTTGGCTACCTGAGCACTTTTAAAGAAAATAGTAGTATTTTTCCCAATGCTTTGGTGTAATTTTTAATCCTAATTTTCATTTATTAAATTAGATGCAAATATGTAAATATTAACATTTTTAAGAATTAGCTTATACTTATAAACAAAACAAATGGTATAAAGTAGTATTCTTATTTTGGGAATCTACATTCCTCAGCCTTAAAAAAAGACTGGCTTTAGTTATAGTTTAGGGTGTGTGAACAGAAAATTCACCAGAGAGTAACATTTAAACACTATTTACAATTTATACTAGTTGAAAATATTATTTTAAAAAAAGGTATGTTTACCAATCAATCTTGTATTTCTACCACTGCTTTTTTAAAAAATAGATACATATGTACACTTGGGTGGATAACATACACATTTACACTCATTATTCTGGATTTACTATAACTAACAGGTTGTTTAAAATACTTTGAGAAATACCCCAAAATTACTATTTTGAATTGAAAAACAAAAGAACAAATAATCAAGCTTTTATAGATCTATCCATACCTTAGAAATAAGGAATTAAAACTAATGAAATGACTATTGCTGAGCCATTTAATCGTGAGACATCCATTGCTATTTATGAGCGTGGCAACACGGGAGTGATCATATGAAATTCCTTGATGTTACTCATTTAGAAATTTCTACACTTTGGCTTTTTCAAATGCTTTCCCTCAAAATTATTTATGCTGTTTTAGTTTCACTTGGTTAAAAGTATACAACCACCCAAAAGTCCAACCAAAAGGAAAAAGCAATCCAATGATCACACAATATGTACTGCAACGCAGGATACCCAGGCATTTGACTCATTCAGATCGAAGTCTAACAGGGAAAAAAACTGCCATAAATGAATGTTGCATCTACTTCCTTGGTTTCTGTTTAACTTTCTACCAAAGTTAATTTCTTACAACCTTTATATTAAAGGAGTATCTGAGCAACATATGGAGAGTGAGTGCTTGCTACAGCAGCCAGAAGAGGAAGATCACTGGATTCAATCCTGAAATAAAGAAAACAAAAATCTCAGTTTAGGCTTTCTATAACCAAGACATGGTCTTACAGGTAATAAATGCTACATACCATATCTCAGCAGTCAAGAACCTAAGCCACTTGGGCCAAAGGGAAAAGGGTAAGAAGGGAGTTGAAGATAACACAAACTGGAAATGTTTCAGTAAGTAAAAACCAGAACAAAAGATTTTTTTAAAAAGAAAGCCACTGAAACCCAATAGTAACAAAGTCATGGATGTTGGAAAGCATCTCACTGATCTGCTAATAGACCAGGCATCAGAGCAAGGGACAGTATCTTAAGAAATACAATAAAGTCTAATAATAGAATAAATGTGTCCACCCATACTATTCTGGATACAAATGTTTTTATAGAAGTACTTGGGGGCGCCTGGTGGCTCAGTCAGTAAAGCATCCAACTCTTGGTTTCGGCTCTGATCATGATTTCAGGGTCGTGAGATAGAGCCCTACACTGGGCTCTGCACTCAAGGCAAGTGAAGGCCACTTGAGATTCTGTCCCTCTCCCTCTGCCCCTCCCCCCTCATGCGTGCACACTCGCGCGCTTTCTCTCTCTAAAATAAATAAAATCTTTAAAAAAAAAAAAGTACTGGGAAGAAGTAATGGGAGCTGCTGCTGCTGCTGCTTTTTTTTGTAATGGAAGCTTCTTAAAAATACATCCTACCATGAATAATTTATAGGAAAAAAAGTGGCCAATAAATATAGAAAAAGTTATGTAGGCTTATTCACGGTTAGAGAATAAATCTGAATAAAATCACATTACATTTTTTCAGCTAGTTGCTTGACGAAGATGAAAAAGCTTGACAATAGCCAGCAGTAGGAAGAGTGTGCTTCCTGCTGTCTGCGAGAATTTATTCTGATACTTTTTGGACAACCTTTAGTATTAACTATCACAATAACTAACAATATCCATCAAAAATTTAATACACATGTCCTTTAGCCAAAAATTCTACTTCTAAGAATTTATCCTACAAACTTCAAAGATTTATATTCATTCCAGCATTGATTTGTAATAGCACAAAACCTAAAAATATAAATTCTACCATATAATGAAATGCTATACAACCATTAAAAGTAAAGAGATAAATCAGTATGTACTTATATGAACATTCATGATATATTAAAAGGCAAGTTGCATAATGATATACAGAAAGTAAACCAATTTATACTTTTTATATTTTAAAAATTCTGTAAGAAGAGACAATTCATTAATTGTGTTTGGGTGAGGATCAGATGTTGGGGAAAAGACAGTGACAACTTAATTTTCATTTTATGTCAAAATGCACTGTAAAATTTGGTTATATGCATATTACATTAAAAACTAGTTTAGGGCGCCTGGGTGGCTCAGTTGGTTAAGCAACTGCCTTCAGCTCAGGTCATGATCCTGGAGTCCTGGGATCGAGTCCTGCATCGGGCTCCCTGCTTGGCAGGGAGTCTGCTTCTCCCTCTGACCCTCCTCCCTCTCGTGCTCTCTGTCTCTCTCTCGCAAATAAATAAATAAATAAATAAAATCTTAAAAAAATAAAAACTAGTTTACATTTTTTTATGTTTTTTAAATTTTTTTTTAAAGACTTTATTTATTTATTTGACAGAGAGAGACACAGCGAGAGAGGGAACACAAGCAGGGGGAGTGGGAGAGGGAGAAGCAGGCTTCCCTGCAGAGCAGGGAGCCCGATGTGGGGCTCGATACCAGGAACCTGGGATCATGACCTGAGCCGAAGGCAGACGCTTAACGACTGAGCCACCCAGATGCCCCTAAATTTTTTTAAATAAAGGCATGACACACACAGAATCATCTATATCCAATCTAGATGATGAGGAACAGTATTAATGAAAGAATTTAATTTCGTTTCTGACACGATTGCTACTCGATGTTGGTTCTCTCTTCCTTCTAAGAAGTTTAATTAAAAAAGGTTCTAGCTTGTTTCAATTTATGTAACTAGGATTTCGGGAAATAATTCACAAACACACACACAACACAAGAAGCCATAGAACATAGGCAAAGTAACTACGAAATATAATGAAAAGTGCTAATCAGTGTTTCCCACCAATTTCCTGTTCCTCCTTCAGTTAGCATTTTTAAAAAATGTCCTCTTCCCAGGGAAAACTGCAAAGCAGACAGACATAAAGATAATGGAGAAGGAGTAATAATATGTAGATAATGTACTACCACCCACAGAATAGTGTTACTTCAGTCAGCTCATTTGGATGGAAGGGCAGATGCTGGGAATGATGAGTTTACAGCATATGTAAATTACAAGTTTCTCAACTTACTGTAATAGTATAAGGGACAATGCCTTTCGGATCAGTGGAAGCCAAGGATCTGCTTTTATATGGTATAAAGCAACCCAACTGATAACAGTGTCCAACTTCTAAAAGGCAATTCTGGGGAATATTCTTTGCCTAAAGAAAGTGCAGTAAGAAAACAAAGCCACAAACATACCCTAGAACCACTCCTAGCTCCTTGACGTGAACACGCATCTGTCCCCTCAGGTACTCAGACAGCATTTTGCTCTTGAAGTATAACTCCTGTAATCGGTCTTCAAGATGCATTACACACTGCAGTTAGGGGGAAACAAGAACCAGGTAAGAAAATGGTTTCTAAGTCGAAGTAATGGCAAATTCCAAAGCATCAAGTTTATGACAATTCAGTTTTTCCTACATAAACTAAAATTTGGAGCACATTTTTAAAGCACATAATTTTAGCTGAAGGATTGTATTTTTTTTCTAGTTAATATCAAAGATTTAGATCCTACAGAGTTTCTGTTTTTGTTTAAATGTGGTAAATTATACATAATAAAAAATTTTCCATTTTAACCATTTTTAAGTGTACAATTGAGAAGCATTAAGTACATCCAAAAAAAGTGAAATTATCACCACTACACATTTCCAGAACTTTAAAAAATGTTTTTATTCCAAATTTGATAAATATAACACTCATAAATTGATGCATTTCAAATATATTTACACAGGAAAGGCTGCATTCTCCCGTGGAGAGTTAAAAAAGTTAGCAATAGCTCACAGAAAATGCCCAGTAGTCCTTACTAGAAGACATGTTTCTGAGCTAGAACATTAAAAACTAAAACACATACACTTCACTTATTATCAATTAATTTGCTCAATTTAATAAAATAGGTGATTTTGGCATGTGAATTGATGCTATAACATTTGAGAAAAAAGCATGAGTTTCAAGTGTTAAAACACTGAATTCTTCCAGAGGATTCCTTTCCAATGAAAATCAACTATTAAAACTACTAATGGGGCGCCTGGCTGGCTCAGTCGGTAGTGTGTGGGACTCCTGATCTTAGGGCTGTGAGTCTGAGCCTCACAGTAGGTGTGAAGCTTACTTAAAAAAACTCCAGGGGCACCTGGGTGGCTCAGATGGCTAAGCGTCTGCCTTCGGCTCAGGTCATAATCCCAGGGTCCTGGGATCGAGCCCCACATCAGGCTCCCAGCCCAGCGGGGAGTCTGCCTCTCCCTCTCCCTCTGCCTCTCTCCCTGCTCATGCTCTCGCTCTATATTTCTCTGTATCATAAATGAATAAATTTTTTAAAAATCTTTAAAAAATAAATGAATAAATAAAAAATTAAAAAAACACCAAACTGCTAATAAAAACCCACTTTCTTCTTGGAAAAACAAAATAGAAATTATACACACACACATATATATATAAACTGTATATACAATTTACATATATCTGTGAATTTACCATATTACCCTTTTTTTTAAGAAGTAGGCTCCACACCCAGCACAGAGCCCAATGCAGGGCTTGAACTCACAACCCTGAGATCAAGACCTGAGCTGAGATCAAGAGTCATCATATGTCTGACTGAGTCACCAAGGCACCCCCCATATTACCCATTTTTAAGTATACAATTCAGTGGCATTAAGTATAGTCACAATGTTGTGCAACCATCATCACTATCCATTTCCAGAACTTTTTTCATTATCCCAAACATTAACTCTGTACCCATTATATAGTAACTCCTCATTCCCTCCTCCCCCGAGCCCTTGGTAATCTCTCTCTACTTTCTGTCTCTGTGAATTTGCCTGTTCTAGAGACCTCATTTAAGTAGAATCCTATAATATCTGTCCTTTTCACATATTCTACTTAGCATAATGAGTTCAAGGTTCATCCATATTGTATCAGAATGTATCAGAATTTCATTCCCTAGCTTGGCTGAAATATTCCATTCTATGTATTATACCACATTTTGTTTATCCATTCATTTGTTAATGGACATGAGGTGTTTTCAACTTTTGGCTATTGCAAATAATGCTGCCATAAACATGATGGTATAATTTTTGAGTCCCTGCTTTCAACTGTTTTGAATATAAAACCACAGGTAGAATTGCTGGATCACAGGGCAATACAATGTTAAACTTCTTGAAGAACTGCCAAAGTGTTTTTCACAGCAGCTGCACCATTTTACATTCCCACCAGCAATGCACAAGGGTTCCAATTTCTCCACATTTTGGCTAATACTTGTTTTTTGTTTTTGATTATAGCCACACTTACGGGTGTGAAGGAGTACCTCACTGTGGTTTTGATATGTACTTTCCTGAAGATCTTTTCATATGCTCATTGACCATATCCACTTCTTTAGAGAAATGTCTATTTGCCTATTTTTAAATTGAGTTTTTCTTTGTTACTCTGGATACCAATCTCTTTGAACATATATGATTTACAAATATTTTCTCCTGCTCTGCAGATTGTCTCTTCACTTGTTGATAGTGTCCTTTGGTGAACAAAAATTTTGATTATTGATAAAGTCCCATGAATCTGTTTTTTACTTTTGTTGCTTGTGCTTTTGGTGTTAAATCCAAGAAATCCCTGCCAAATCAAATGCCATAAGGATTATCCCCTATGCTTTCTTTGAACAGTTTTACATAGTTTAAGCACTTAAGTTTCAATTTAAGTCAGATTCAAGTTTGAGTTCATTTCTGTACATGCAATAGGTAAGGGTTCAACTTCATTCTTCTACATGTGGATATCCAGTTTTCTCAGCATGGTTTATTTCAAGGGCTCCTTTCCTCTTTGAATGGTCTTGGCTCCCTTGTCCAAAACCAACTGACCATATAACTAAGGGTTTATTTTTGGGCTATTATATTCTTTTGGCCCATATGTCTGTCCTTATGCCAGTATCACACTGTTTTGATTATTGTCACTTTGGAGTAATTAGGAGGTCTGAGTCCTCCATCTTTGTTCTTCTTTAACAGTGCTTTCTTAACTTCCATTTTAGACTGTTCATTGCTAGTGTATGTAAATGGAACTAGCTTTGCATGCTGATTTTGTATCTTGCAATTTTGCTGCATTCATTTTTAGCTCTATCAGTTTTTTTGTGGAATCTTCAAGTTTTCTATGTTTAAGATTATGTCATCTGCATGTGGTATATATATACAATGGAATATTATGCAACCATCAAAAGGAATGAGATCTTGCCATTTGCAACGACGTGGATGGAACTGGAGGGTATTATGTTGAGTGAAATAAGTCAAACAGAGAAAGACATGTATCATATGATCTCACTGATATGAGGAATTCTTAATGGCAGGAAACAAACTAAGGGTTGCTGGAGTGGGGGGGTGGGGGGGGGGGGATGGGGTGACTGGGTGATAGACACTGGGGAGGGTACGTGCTCTGGTAAGCGCTGTGAATTGTGCAAGACTGTTGAATCTCAGATCTGTACCTCTGAAACATATAATGCAATATATGTTAAGAAAAAAAAAAAGAAGAAGAAGAAGGTAGCGGGAGGGGAAGAATGAAGCGGGGGAAATCGGAGGGGTAGACGAACCATGAGAGACGATGGACTCTGAAAAACTGAGGGTTCTAGAGGGGAGGGGGGTAGGAGGATGGGTTAGCCTGGTGGTGGGTATTGAGGAGGGCACATTCTGCATGGAGCACTGGGTGTTATGCACAAACAATGAATCATGGAACACTTCATCTAAAACTAATGATGTAATGTATGGGGATTAACATAAGAATAAAAATAAATAAATAAATAAATAAATAAATAAATAAATAAATAGGAAAAAAAAAAGATTGTCATCTGCAGAGAGAATTTTACTTCTTCCTTTCCAATTTGGATGCCTTTCTTTTTCTTGCTTAACTGCTCTGGTTAGCGCTTTCTAGTTAGTACTCTGATGAAAAGAAGTGGTGAAAGTGGGCATCCATGTCCTGTCCGTGATCACAGGGGTAAAACTTTCAATATTTCACCAATGAGAATAAGGTTAGCTGTGGTTTTGTCATATGTGGCCTTTATCAAGTTGATCTACAGAGGTTTTTAAGTAAGCTGTATTATATTTGTCCTAACAAGAAAAAGAAGAACTTTGAAAGCTGGAAATGGTGTCTTCAGTAAGAGGTTATTCAGTATTACGAAGAGTGTTCATTCTAAGTCCTAACAGGACAATGAGGCTCTAGAAAGCACTGGCATTCTGCACAAAGCTTGGGGACACTGCATGTCCATACCTTATATGAAACTAGTCAGGCACCAAATTCCAGCTGCGAAACCATACAACACATAGACATGTACACATCCCCTTGGGCTGCCATTACAAAATACCATAGATTCAGTGATTTAAACAACAGAGAATTATTTTTTCACAGTTCTGGAGGCTGGAAGTGTGAAGGTCAGGGTGCTAACATGTTCCAGTTCTGTCAACAGCTCTCACCTGGGCACGCAGATGACTGTCTCTGGCTCTGTCCTCACAATCTCTCTTCCTTTTCTTAGGAGATCCACGAATCCCATCATGAGGACTCCACCCTCATCACCTAATCTAACCCTGATTACCTCCTAAAGGCCCATCTCCAAATACCATCATACTGGGTATCAGGGCTTCAACACATGGATTTTAGAAAAACACAAACCTTCAGTCCATAACATCTCTTTTCTGGGAAACAATGAGGAAGCTAACAGCAGTGTTCAACATAGGCACATACTAAATAAAGTTCAGTCACCTATCGGAGTGCCAAATAATTCAAGCCTTATACATACTTACAAAATTTGGAGACAAGTTATGTTTATAAAGCTGAAGAGTGGAATGAAGCAGGTTGGACACAAGACTGGAAACCAAGACTTCCTTTCCCAATTTATTATCTGTCATTCGTCTCTGGCTACTGGCCACTTGAACAGTCCATTTATCCATATCTGCTATAATACAGACAGCCTCTGCTATTGGTTCATCCAACACTGGATGCTGGAAAAAAGAATTCATCTTATGATAAGTAAATGAAGTTTTCAAATAAATGTTAATGAAAATAAGGCAAGAGATATTAAACAAAAACAGAATAAAAGAATATTAAATTCTGACAACTACTGCCAAAGAATCCTTGACAGTAGAAAATGGAATATTTAATTAACTCAGTAACAAATACCGTGAGATAACTTATAGAAATCATCACTGGGGGCACCTGGGTGGCATTGGTTAAGTCATGATCTCAGGGTTGGGCTCTGTGCTCAGCGGGGAGTCTGCATGAGTTTCTCTCTCTCCCTCTCTCCCCCCGCAAATAAATAAATCTTAAAACAAAAAAAAAGGAAAAAAAGAAATTATCACTGTTGAGATTCATTGCCAGAACTTTGTATTCTTTTAAGTTTTGATTTAAACATTTTAACATTTAAACATTAATATTTAAAAAACTGATGCAAAAAGAATTCACATGAGCAAGTCAAAGCTAAGGTTCTGTGCTAACTATCCCAACTCGTCAGACATTAATTTGTTTGAGCACCTCAAGGGCTATCACTTGATTACATGAAATACCTTGCTGCTTATGTTCCCTAGGTTTTTCTATTTTACCATAATGTATATCCACAATATAGCTAACAGCAATTAAAAAAGGAAACCAATCACCAGGTACTAATATGGCTCTCCAAGACATATGGTTAAATCAGAAAAAAAAGTCATTAAACACCTAGACACACGTGCACACAGGCACCCACATATACATATTATATCCATCCCAGTTACATTTTTTAAAATTAGTATCTATATCTAAACAAATGTATAGAGAGAAGAATGAAAATATTCAAATCAGACTCTATCATGAAGATCTCTGTGAAGAAGTATGGAATATTAAGAGTACAATTAAGGATGTCTTTTTGCTTTTGTGTATCTTTATTTTGTTGGAATTCCTATCAGAAGCATTTACCTAATTGATACTTTTATAATTAGAAAGTTTAAGGCATAATGAAAAATAATTTAAACATATACAAAATAAAAGGCCCATAGCACATCGCTGTACCCTTGGCTTCTCATGGTTTATACACAAAGACCAAAATTGACAATTAAGTACAAAGCACCATTATCAAAAAGAAATGATGGAGAAAAGAAGAAAAGACAGAAAAGAAAAAAGAAAAAGAGAAGAAAGAGAAGAGAAGAAAGAAAAGAGAGAAAAGAAAGAAAAGAAAAAAAAAAAAAGAAAGAAAGAAAAAAGATCCTACAGGGGCGCCTGGGTGGCTCAGTCGTTAAGCGTCTGCCTTCGGCTCAGGTCCTGATCCCAGGGTCCTGGGATCAAGCCCTGCATCGGGCTCCCTGCTCCGCGGGAAGCCTGCTTCTCCCTCTCCAACTCCCCCTGCTTGTGTTCCCTCTCTTGCTGTCTCTCTGTCAAATAAATAAAATCTTTAAAAAAAAAAAAGAAAAGATCCTACAGTGCTCAACATTTCAACATCTTTCTATATTTAGAAAGCTAAGGATTTATTCACCACTGGCCATATGGAATAGCAGTAATAAAACTGAGATTAAAAACTGTAATTTGAGGGGCACCTGGGTGGCTCAGTCATTAAGCGTCTGCCTTCAGCTCAGGTCATGATCCCGGGGTCCTGGGATCGAGCCCCACATCAGGCTCCCTGCTCCGCAGGAAGCCTGCTTCTCCCTCTCCCACTCCCCCTGCTTGTGTTCCCTCTCTCGCTCTCTGTCAAAAAATAAATAAAATCTTAAAAAAAAACAAATACTATAATTTGAAGTACTTGAACCCAATGGCCTTTTTCCTTTCAAACTTGTACTGTTACTACAAGTTTATAGCAAAGAATGTAGGTTTGCTCCTTGATAAACCCAGGTTTGCCATGCCCAAAGGATATCCCTTTGCCCAGTAAATGAAGAACCACTATGAATAAGGCTTTTGGCTTGATGCTAAGTAAACAAAGACAATGGAGCTCACAGTCCTGTGTGGGAGATAAAAATAAATACAACTGGCTATAAAAAGACATGTGTAACAGACAAAACAGATATCAAGTGCTGAGGTAGCAGAGGAGGGCAATAATGGTTTCTTGTGTGAGTGGGAGTTTCACAGAAGTGACACAGGGACATAACATTTAAGTATGGATTGGATTGCTGGTGAAAAATCAGAGAGGAATATGGATAAATCTGTGAGAGAATACCATGAGAAGACTTAGAGACATAAGTAGATGCATGTGACTAAATTAGTGAAATGTGATACTGAGAAGCAGTGAAGAAGAGAATGGCAAAGAAAAAACCTGGAAAGATACACTGTGAAAACTTTCCATGGAACTCTAAACTTTATATTTGTTGTTATAAAATAGTACTCAAATATTTCTTATTCACCTCTTACCAGGAATATAACATTTTTCAATTCACCAACTTAGTTACTGAAATATAATTTTGGAAATGGTACATACATCTAAAGATGTAAGGTATACCTTACATTTTTAAGAAACAAAGTAACAGTAGACATATTTTAATGTAAGTATTTCTATGGTTATAAAAGAAAAATAAGGCAGGAGGCATGATCAAATAACCAAAATGGAATAACAAACTGTTAAAGACAGACATTACTTTCAAAAGCAGTGGGCATCTTTAGGAAATGATATTTATGAAGGGGGTACATTTCCTCACAAGGAAATGCCTCAACAGATAATGAGGAAACAGCTACAAAATACACCTTGCTTAAAAAGTTACAAACCATTTTAGAAATTAACTTTATAGCCCTTCAATCAAAAGGCATGTGGCTAAGATTTTTCTTTTTTTTCCTTTTTTCCCCCCACAAGTTTTTATTTACATTCCAGTTAGTTAACATATAGTGTAATATTAGCTTCAGGTGTACAATACAGTGATTCATCACTTCATGCAACACCTGCCTTCCTTAATCCGTATTACCTATTTCATCCTCCCACCTCCAACCACTTCCCCTCCAGTAACCACCAGTTTGTTCTCTATAGTTAAGAGTCTGTTTCTTGGTTTGCCTCTCTTTTTTGTTTGTTTGTTAAATGGTTTATCTAACCAAAACCTATTAAAGCTACTTTTTGGTAAAGAAAAGGAAAATGGTCCCAAGTCAGTAGTCTCCCAAGTGAGAAGGGCTTAAAACCAAGCTTATGATCAGAAATAATTCAAAATTGCTTTAGAAGTTGTTGAAAACAAAAATGGGGGGAAGTGCCATTCATTCATTTTGATTGCTTGTTTTCACTCAATGGACTGTCATATGCAATGTCCTAATCTGGTAAAATTTCAATTTAGACAATCCCAGTCTTTCTCTTCATCATCAACGTCTGGAAAAGAAAGCCTATAACAAATGGGAGTATATTCTCAAGTAAGACCTTGTAGTGGCCTCCTCCACAATCTTTACTGAGATTATATCCAGCTTCAGAAACTTCCTAGTCATAAAATGAAGTAATTTATGTGAGACAGAAACAGTAAATATAAAGCTTTATTTTTCTTAAATCTTCTTTTCTGAGTTTTATGACTTCTATAATACAAATTCATCCACAACCTTACCAGCCTTTTTTCTCTACCAGGCATTTCCAGAATGTCAATACATAAACTCCCCAATCTCTTCTCTAGCAGATACATATTCCCATATCTCCACCCTGTAACAAAACCTGATTTTTCAGTTGCCTGCTAAGTATTCAAACATGGCCTAATAAACTGCACGTTTGAACTAAAAAACGTACCAAATCAACTTCAGTGTACTCTCTTCAAAACTAGCAAGTTTCTTCAATTAACTTTCAAAATAAAAATAAGACCCCCAATGTTGCAGAAGGAACAGGCCTTAAAGATACTGCAAATTACAGTTCAAATTGGCATTGCCTTTTGGAGAAGAAAACCAACATACATCAAGAACATGAAAATAATCCTAACCTTAAAACCTAGCCAATACCACATTTCTGGGAATCCAGACTAAAGAAATTATCCTAAATTCTTAATAACAACAGTAAAAGGAAGAAAAAGTTGAGCAACAAAGAATAGAGAACCCAGAAATAAACTCATGCATAATGCTCTATTAACATATGACAAAGGTGCCAAGAATATACATACAATGGAGAAAGGATAGCCTCCTTCAGTAGATGGTGCTGGGAAAACTAGACAGCCAGAGGCAAAAGAATGAAACTGGATCCCTATTGCACACCATTACACAAAATTCAACTCAAACCAATTAAAGACTTGAACATAAGACCCAAAAGCATAAAAATCCTAGAAGAACATAGGAAGTAAGCTCTCAGGTATCAGTCTTCGCAATGATTTTTTGGATTTGACACCAAAAACCAAGACAATGAAAGCAAGCTATACTAAAATGTTGCTGCACAGGGGCGCCTGGGTGGTTCAGTCGGTTAAGCGTCTGCCTTCGGCTCAGGTCATGATCCCAGGGTCCTGGGATCGAGCCCCGCATCGGGCTCCCTGTTCGGCGGGAAGCCTGCTTCTCCTTCTCCCTCTCCCACTCCCCCTGCTTGTGTTCCCTCTCTCGCTGTGTCTCTCTCTGTCAAATAAATCAATTAAAAATCTTTAAAAAAATAATAATAATAAAATAAAATGTTGCTGCACAGCAAAGGAAACCATCAGCAAAATGAAAAAGCAGCCTACGGAATGGGAGAAAATATTTGCAAACCATAAGAGGTTAATATCCAAAATATGTAAGGAATTCATACAACTCAACAGCAAAGGAGGAAAGAAAAAAAAAAAAAAAACCCTAACAATCTGATTTTAAAAATGTGCAGATAAACTGAATAGGCATTTTTCCAAAGAAGACATACAAATGGCCAACAGGTACATAAAAAAATGCCCAACATCACTCATCATCAGGGAAATGCAAATCTAAACCACAATGAGGTATCACCTCACATCTATCAGAATGCTGGTTATCAAGACGAGCATAACAAGTATTGGCGAGGGTGTGAAGAAAAGAGAACCCTTGTGCACTGATGGTGGGAATGTAAACCGGTACAGCCACTATGGAAAACAGTATGGAGCTTCCTCAAGAAATTAAAAACAGAACTACCATATCCTCCAGCAATACCACTTCTAGGTACACATATATTCAAAGACATGAAAACAGGCTATCAAAGAGGTATCTGCACTCCCATGTTCATTGCACCATTATTCACATTAGCGAAGACAGACACACCTAACTTTCCATCAATAAATGAATGGATAAAGAAGAAGCAATACACACACACACACACACACACAGGAATAGTATTCAGCCATGAGAACTCAAGATGGAAATCCTGCCATTTGCAACAATACAAATGGACCGTGAGGGCATTATGCTAAGCGAACTAAGTCAGACAGAGAAAGACAAATACTGTATGATCTCACACACCTAGAATCTAAAAAAAAAAAAAAAACCAAACTCACAGAAACAGAGAAGAGATTGGTGGGTGATGGGGGGTGGGGGTAGGATGGAAGAAATGGGTGAAGTTAGTCAGAAGGTACAAACTTCCAGTTATTAAGACAAATAAGTTCTGGATATGTAATGTACAGCATGGTGACCATACTTAACAACACTGTATTGTATATATGAAAGTTGCTAAGGGAATAGATCTTAAAAATTCCCATCACAAGAGTAGTACCTGGGTGGCTCAGTCAGTCAAACATCTGATTCTTGATTTTAGCTCAGATCATGATCTCAGAGTCTTGAGATCCAGCCCCATGTCGGGCTCCTCACTCAGTGGGGAATCTGCTGGAGATTCTCTCTCCCTCTCCCTTTGCACTTCCAAACCCTATATACATATATACTATATATAAAAAAATGTGTATCTTTAAAAAAAGAATTTGTATCACTTAATAGTATTTTATATATATATATACACACACACACACACATAAGGCCCCAGTTATATATGTATATAAAATGCATATATATATATATATATATATATATACACACACACACGCACACACACACATAGAGTAACTATGACAAAAAGGTGTAAGACAGAGAGTACCTAATATACACAAAACACCACATAGTATAACTCTGGTACATAAACATTAATACCACTTTCATTACAGCCAAGGAAACTGAGGTTCTATAAAATTAAATATCTTGTCTTAGGATACACAGATAGGAAGTGGCAAGTCTGGGTTTCATCAGATGCCACATACTACATAATGACTGGAAGAGGTCTTTATATTAAGAATGGCTGCCATCAAAAACTAATGTTGTACTATATGCTGGCTAATTGAACATAGTAAAAATAAATTAATTAATTTAAAAAAAGGATGGCTGCCAATGAATGGCAGACTTGGGAAAACTTGTGTTTAGCTTTCTACACATTTCAATCTTTTATATAGTAAATATATATTTAATTTGGTAATAAGAAAAATGCCACTTTCTTAGAAACTGAGGAGTAAAAGAAAAGACACTCTACTAAAACAGTTCAGAAGAATAAGATTGTATTTTTTTCAAAAGTACTATCCTCATGATTTATCTATTAAAAGATTCCTACGGGGTTTTCCATGTAGGCATATAAGAAATAGTTCTCATGTTAAATGTGATGGTAAAAAATTATTAGCAAACAATAATTAAAATCATTAAATGTAAACTTTATAATGAAGAGAGAAAAGCAAATGATAAAAAATCCAACCTGTTAGTGCTTAAGTTCGGTATTTTAGTTTTCACTTCCTCAAAATCTTCTGTGATCTGCTTTGATAGTAAAATATCTTATATACTTAAATGAAAATATAAGAGGGAAAGACTAGAAACCCAGTTATGAAAACAAAGGGCAGAAGATGGAAAGCTCTTACCTTTCACCATAGTGGAATGATTCCCAGAGCAAGAGAAGTGGAACTCCTAATATAAAAGTCTTGCAAGCTTTGTTAATGCCAATTTTGCTATTTTATTTATATTTACCTTTGTTCATCTGTTTTAGAGACAGTGTTTTGTATATATTAAGCACAGACACTTAAGAGCATTGCTGAAGAACAGGCAGATCAGGACTGATTTCTAGCTCTGCCATCCCCTATCTAATGTAACTTCAAACACCTCTCTGTGCTATATCTGAAATATAGGAATGATAATAGTAAGTACCATAAAATTAAGTGAGGTATTACATTTAAGTACCTGACACACATTAAGGCTACAATAAAAACTAAATGCTTATTATTATTACTATTGCTCCTATTCCTAAGGTAAAAACCCTTTAAAAACAGAAATGTTTTGTCTTCAATAGGAGACAGTCACCCCCTCCAGTTCCAGGCCTCCAGAGGCAACATCAAAGAACGTAGTGTGTGCTAATGGGTATAGATGGGGGGCGGAAAAAGATACTGAATGACTGAGATCAAACAGAAAAGAAAGACAAGAGGACACAAAGAGCATCACAAGGACCCACATCAGATTTCCTAACCAAGTATTTCAACAAATACTGAATACTCTATCAGGCAATGGGAGGACAGAATTGAAAAAAATAGAAAAGGTTGCTATATTCTGAAGAACAAATACCATTAAGTGATATAAATTCTTTCCTGTGAAGCATTAAATTACTTATTAGTATCTGTCTCAGGCATTTATTTTTTTATGTGTTGTATTACACTTACTCATATACGTACATCCCTTACTTCCTCCATTACTGAGTAAATAACTTCAGAAGTTATTTATTTTTCATCCATATATTCCTTGGACAATCAGCATCATGTTCAGAACACAATATGTCAGTAAGTATTTATTTGATTGGTGTTAAAGCGTTGAGCAAGATGGCTTTTAAATATAAAGAACACGAGTTTTTTTGTTTCTTTGTTTTTAAGATTTTATTTATTTATTTGACAGAGAGAGAAGGAACACAAACAGGGGGAGTGGGAGAGGGAGAAGCAGGCTTCCCACCCAGCAGGGAGCCTGATGGGGGCTCGATCCCATCATAACCCAAGCTGAAGGCAGACGCTTAACGACTGAGCCACCCAGGCACCCCAAGAACACGAGTTTTGGTAAGTTTTCTTTTAAACTTTGTTTTTATATCTAGATTTTTCTGAATTTCCCTACTATACAATAAAACACCAAACTTTAGAACTTAAGATAATTTACTACAAACACAGGAGGTTTAAACCTTTCTAGCTAATAATTAAGGGAATGCTTGCTCAATGAGCCATTATTTTCTCACCCATGATTTCCAGTTGGCTTTCTCCATTCCTAAAGATGTTCTCACAATGGGAAAGGAGAAGGTTTTGTTAAAAAAAAAAAATTATTAGAATGACACATGGAATTGAAGAAAGAAATAGAAAACTCAACAAAAGCTGGTGACTTCAATACTCCATGCTCAATAAACGATGGAACAACTACACAAAAAATCAGCAAGAACGTGGAAAAATCAGCAAGAATGCAGAAACCTAAATGCTATCACAACCAACTTGACCTGACATCTAGAGTACTTTCTGCCCAAAAACAGGCAGCTTTTTTTTTTTTTTTAAGATTTTATTTATTTATATGACAGAGAAAGAGAGAGAGAGAGCATAGTGGCAGTGGCACACAGAGGGAGAAGGGGAAGCAGGCTCCCCGCCGAGCAGGGACCCCAGGATCATGACCTGAGCCAAAGGCAGATGCTTAACCAACTGAGCCACCCAGGCGCCCCAACAGGTGACTATTTTTTCAACTACATGTGCAACATTCTCCAGGACACACCACATGCTGGGCCAGAAAACAAGACTCAATACATTTAAAAGGACTAAAATCATACAAAGTTTGTTCTCTGACCACAATGGAACCAATTTAGAAATGAAGAAAAGGAAATCTAAGAATTCCACAAATATTTGGAGATCAAAAACATACTTCTACATAAACCATGGGTCAAAGAAATGGCAAGGAAAATTAGAAAATATTTTGAAGTGAATGAAAATGAAAACAAAACACTGAAATTTATGAGCTTCGGTTAAAGCAGTGCTTAGAGGACAATTTAGAGCTGAATGCCTATATGTGAAAAGAAAAAATACCTCAAATTAATAACCTAATCTTCTACCTTAACAAAAAAAAGAGCAAACTACATCCACAGCAAGCAGAAGGGAAGAAATAACAAAGATGAGGATAGAAATTAATGAAAAAAAAAAAAGACCAAAAAATAGAGAAAATCAGTGAAAACAAAAGTTGTTTTCCTTGAAAAGATTAATAAAATTAACACACCTTCAGCTAGGATAGGAATCAGCCAACTTCTTCTATAAAGAGCCTGAGAGAGAAAATATTTTAGGCTCTAGAGGCCATAAGGTCTCTGTCTCAGTGACTCAACTCTGCTCCTGAAGCAGGAAAACAGTCACAAAGTATATAAATAAATGGGTGTAGTCATGTTCCAGTAAAACTTAATTTAAAAAAGCCTATTTGTCCCATGGGCCACAGCCTACTCATCTTTGATGCATATGGGCCAAAAATAACTATTAATGAAGTCAAGTCATGAATGAAATCTTCTTTGGAATATTCTACTTTTAGGAGGGGAAAAAAAGAAAAACCACAGATTACAATAATCAGGAATGAAAGAGAGGACATGACCAATGAACTTACAGAAATTAAAAAGATTATAAATGGGGGCGCCTGGGTGGCTCAGTCAGTTAAGTGTCTGCCTTTGGCTCAGGTCATGATCCCTGAGTCCTGAGATTGAGCCCCACATTAGGCTCCCTGCTCAAGGGGAGTCTGCTTCTCCTTCTCCCTCTGCCCGTCCCTGCCGCTTGTGCTCTCTCTTCCTCTCTCTCTCTCTCTCTCTCTCGCTTGCTCTCAAATAAAATCTTTGAAAAAAAATTTTAAAAAAGATTATAAATGTATGCTATGAACCATTTTATTCCAACAGATAAATGAAATCATTTAAATGTAACTAATTCCTAGAAAGACAAAAATTACCAAGATTGACTCAGGAAGAAATAGAAACTTGGAATAGATCTAGAACAAGAAATTGAATCAGCAATTTAAAATATTCTCATTTTAAAAAGTCCAGGTCCAAATGACTTCACAGGTGAATCGTATCCAACATTTGGAGAAAAAATAATACCAACCTTCCAGAAACTCTTCCAGAAAATAGAGGAGGGAACACATCTCATCTCATTCTATGAGGCAAGTATTATTCTGATATTAAAGCCAGACAAATGTATCACAAGAAAACTATACACTAATATCCCTCATGAATACAGATTCTAAAATTTGTAATAAAATATTAGCAAATCATATCTAGTAATATATAAAAACAACTATATACTTTGACCAGGTGGGATTTTTTCCCTAGGAATACAGAAGTTGGTTAACATCTAAAAATCTACCACCTCTAATGTAATCAATCACATTAACAGATTAAGGAAGAAAAGCCAAATGATCATATCAGTAGGCACAGAAAAAGTATTAGACAAAATGCCATATCCATTCATGATTTAAAGGTGGAGGGAACAAAGAAACTAGGACTAGAAGGAAACTTTCGCCATTTGATAAAGGGCATCTTTAAGAATCCCACAGCTAACATCATACTTAATCATGAAAGAGTCGATGTTTTCCCCTAGTATGAGGAAGAAGACAAGGATGTCCACTATTAGCACCTCTATGCAACACTGTACTGAAGGTTCTAGCCCATAAAAATCAGGCAAGAAAGACAAAAGGCATCCAGACTGGGGAGGAAGATGCAAGACTGTCTATTCATCAATGACAAGAACGTGTATGTAGAAAAACCTAAGGAATCCACACAGAAAATTACAAGAACTAATAAAAGAGTTCAGCAAGGTTGGGGCAGCTGGGTGGTACAGCTGGTTAAGCATCTGACTCCTGGTATCAGCTCAGGTCCTGATCTCAGGGTCATGAGATCGAGCCCTATGTCAGGCTCCACACTCAATGCAGAGTCTGCTCAAGACTCTGTCTCTCTCCCCCCTGCCCCTCCCTCACATGCTCCCTCTCTCTCTCTAAAACAAATTTTTTTTTTTTTTTTACAGATTTTATTTATTCATTTGACAGAGACACAATGAGAGAGGGAACACAAGCAGGGGGAGTGGGAGAGGGAGAAGCAGGCTTCCCGCAGAACAGGGAGCCCAATGCGGGGCTCAATCCCAGGACCCTGGGATCATGACCTGAGCTGAAGGCAGACGCCTAATGACTGAGCCACCCAGGCGCCCCTAAAATAAATAAATCTTAAAAAAAAGTTTAGCAAGGTAGAAGAATATAAGATTAATATACAAAAATCAGTTGTACTTCTATATAAGCAATGAACAATCTGAAAATGAAATTGAAAAAATAATTGCTTTCACATTTAAGCATTTGCAATTTTTTTGGTATCATAAATGACCTGATGATGAACATCCATGGATACAAACAATACTTTCTGTATTTCAGATTTATGTTTGTATAGATTCCTGAAACTCTCTACTTGCTTTCATGGTGACAGGTACAAAAGTGACAGATTAAGAGAACAATGATTGTGTTACATAGTGAAGTATGACCAAAAATATACGGTAACTTGGGGGTTCTACCAGTTAACAAAGTTCATTCTAAATAAATTCAAGAGCAGTGAAGGTAACTCACCTGCACAGCATGAGACAAATCTGATACCAGACACTGACGGAGCCTCTCATCATTCCCAATTCCTTGAAGAACAAAGTCAGGCACATAAGATGAGCAGTAGCCACCCAACAAGGACCTCCCAAAGTTGGCAATGTTTGGCTGAACAGCACTCACTTCAATTAATTTTGACCTGGAAGAAAGGTCCCAAAAGAAGGCATATCCAATTAGTAATAAACGTATTTTATCAATAAAAAAATTTTTGGACTCTACTAGTCCATATTTCTAGTACCATCATTTTCTACAAAATACAGAGTAAAATCATCCTTAAGTAAAAACTGGCCTAAGCGATAAATCGGACCACAAAATACTCCTTCCTATCCTGAAAAGAAGGTGGATGAACAACTATGTAATGACGTGAGTATAAATCTTTCATAAGAGACATCCAGAATGCTGTCCCTTGTGTATGTAATACATTCTTAATACAATCAGAAAATGAAAACCGTCATCTAAAACAAAGTAGCTAAATATTAAATACATCACAAACCCAAAGCATGGAATATAATATTTTTCAAATATGAATCTTCTCCTTGTATACTTTACCCACATTATACATTTCCTGTTTTTCTTTTAGTCTTCACCAAATTTATTTCTAACAGCCATTTCCTAGTTTCTCTGTGATTACCTCTCTTTAGTTGCCGGGCTCAGCACAGGTCCATATTTGGGGACATAATTCACTCCTAAATGACTTGAAAACTCCTAAGCAGAAAGAATCTCCTACATACAAATATGCTTTTCTTTAACGCCTTCACAGAACGTTTCTGGGGTACCTATGGGGCTCAGCCTTTAATCTTTCCTTAAAACCACACGGTAACAGAAGAGAATCTGTCCAGGACAATGATCTCTTCCTTTATATTAGTTACCACCAACCTTCAGAGACCATCTAAACAGAAGAATGGTACATATTTACATAGGGTCTATTATAGGTTAAAACTTCCTACTTACCCAGGAAAAGGTATCTCATCTTCTTCTGCCCAATCTTCTTGCTCTCCTCCATAGTAACTGCTTACTTGTCTAGTCATATCATGACCTGTATCTTCACTTTCACTATCCCCAAGGGCACTATCTGAACTTTCATTTCGTGGAATGTCCCATTCAGTTCCTACAGCAATTTTTTTCTCTGAACTCTCTTTATCCCCATGGGGGACAAGAATGGAGAGTGCATCTCTTTGGTCCTGCTGAGGAAAGCAGGTTTTACATGAATCCTGATGAACTGTTTCTACACATTTACAAAATTCACTGTTCTGTTTGCTATTTTTTGTACACAATCCTTTTGAAAATTCTAACATACAGCAGTGTTCTTTACTGTCTATACTTGTTTTAACTGCAATAATATCATCAATAGTCCTGGTTTCAATTGAATCATCATTAAAATATTCATCAAATAAGCTCATGCTTTCTGGGTCTGAATGATTCCAACAGGGAGGTTCACAGGTCTCTCCAGAAACCATGTTTGGTATATCAGACTTGCCAGATTGGTCCTTAGTTGTTTGTTTAGTTTCTTGATGCTGCTGATCAATAGCCCCTCCTTCTTCCTTCAGTGGTTTGGTGTGGTGCCTGGTAATCTGATCCACCACTGCCTGACTCCTGAGTTCAGTATCTGAGTCAGGGGACATAGAATCTCCAATCAAGAAGGTAACCTTTGTCTGTGATGCTTCACAAGAAAATGCAGCAGTCACAAGCTTATCTGGAGGTTTTTTTTCCACAACCATTCCTGTGGATCTCAACACTTTGCCTGTGTGATTACCTGAACCCAGCAATTCCTCATTATGCCATGTTTCCTCTGCTGGCTCTAAGCCTGATTTTGACAAGGCACATTTGTCTACTGGAGCAGATCCTGTGCAAACAACAGTCTCTAACTTGGTATCAAGGCAAGTTCTTAATTTATCTCTGAACTGTTTAACATCAACAGCATTTTCTTCTTGGCAGTCAGAGGGAGAAATCATTTGACACTCGTCTGAAATTCCTAGCAGCTCCTTAGAGCTGTTCTGAATATCTTCTCTCTCTTGTTGTGAAACATTCTCTATATTTTGCCCAAGGAGTGGACGACTGCAGTATTTACAGCTACAATTAGGAGTCCTTGTTTCTTCTGGGTCTTTAAAGAGCAAACTGCTTTTGTTTTTATGCATTGTGATAAGCACATACTCAGATTCTTCTATTTCACCTTTCTCTAAAGTGGTAGTAATTACTGTGCCTGGCATAACAATGGCTTCATCTTCTCCATTTTCTAAAAGATGGGTTTCTTGAAGTTCAGAGCATCTTATAAAATAAGTAAGAAAATAAAGCAGCCTCTGGACCATGTCTTGTCGTTTGCCAACCACCACAGTCCTCGCTAACCGTACAGGAGAACCAATAGCGCCATACAAGTCCCCTGCAATGGAAGAATCAGTTAATGAACACATCCTCTCCTCATATAGCCAAGCAGGCTATTTCCAATGATCAGATACCTACTCTTATTGTATGAAGGTTAGTTCAGCTTTTACTCTAGTTCTTTAATAGGTGAGTGACTATTCAGGAGGATAGGATGAGATAAATGGTATTTACCAAAGAGAAAGGTGAATAGAGGGGTCTTCTAGTTTCCTCTTTAAGGAGCTCCTATGGTTCTGAAACCTCAACCAAAGAGTTAACTGTGAAAGTCACACTGACCAAGAATATTCTCTGTGCAGGTCTCATGCAGAGCACCTTACTGGGGCAGAGAAGTACTACCTAAAGAACTATATGCGAAAGGATTCTATAGCTGCATCTAATGCAGAGAAGAGAAAGCACAGTTTCTACTGGTGGGCAAGGAGAAAAGGGAGTAGTGGTAGAACGTGGAGAACTGGAGTAGTCACATCACACACTTAACCTTTAAATCACATCTCTGAACCTTAACTGTTATTGCCTTACCTAGGACCCCAAACTATTTCCCATGTTTTTAAAAGCCCTTCTATTTCTTAGCGGGTTGGGTACAGAAAAGACCAGAAGGACAAGAAGAGTGAGACCTATCCTGACTAAGAGGAAAAGAAGGGGCAACACATTCAGCCATGTGGTTCATTTTCACTTTTGTATCCACACTAGACGCCAACATAAGAAAAGGGCAATGGGAACCTACGGGTTATCAATGTAATTTCTGTATTTATGCTATACTCAAATTAGATGAAGAAAAAGGTGCCAAAGCACACTTAAAAATAGAGAATACAAAGTCATTAATTTAAACTTAATTCAATTTTAGCAAGTTGTCTGTATACACACTTTAAAGCCTAACTCCCACACTTTTTAAGGGAACAAACAAATAGGTCTCAGATAAATATATGCTACAGACAGTACTATGACAATTCTCCTCCTCTAATTAATACTCTGGCTCTAATGCCATCACATGCCACCGTCCAAAACTACTCCTAAGGTTCTCATGGATTACCAAATAAACTGAGCTGCTTTGACATGGCAAGTGAGTCTTTCCTGACCGGTTCCACTTTACTTTTCCAGGTTTATCTTCTTATAGTTACACTTTTTCATCATTATTCGCACTAAGTCCCACTTAAAGCAGACTACTTAAACCGGAACACTGAATCAACTCAGCACTCTTAACACCTAGACCCCTTTCCTCATGCTATGTGCTTGCCCTTTCCTGTTTCTCTGCCAGTCCAAAGCTTCCCACCCAAGCATCCTCCCTTGGGCAAAAGTAAGCTTCCCTAACTGAAATTTCACTGAACTTTTCGTTTCTCTTACAATTCCTCTTTGAATTATCATTATTGTCCTCATATTTATTACCTTCAGTAATAAACTGTCCACTTATTTTTTTTTAAGATTGTATTTATTTGAGAGAGCGAGCATGCATGAGCATGCATGCACAGAGGGGAGGGGCAGAAGGAGAGGGAGAAGCAGATTCCCCACTGAGCAGGGAGCCCAAAGAGGGGCTCAATCCCAGTACCCCGAGATCATGACCTGAGCCAAAGGCAGACACTTAACCTACTGAGCCACCCAGGAGCCCCTAAATTGTCCACTTTTTTTTTTTTTAAAGATTTTATTTATTTGAGAGACAGAATGAGAGGAAGAGAGAGCACGAGAAGGGGGGAAGGTCAGAGGGAGAAGCACACTCCCCCCTGAGCAGGGAACCCGACACAGGACTTGATCCTGGGACTCCAGGATTATGACCTGAGCCAAAGGCAGTCGCTTAACTAACTGAGCCCACCCAAGCGCCCTAAACTGTCCACTTCTTGAGGCCAAGACTGCATTTCATCTTTATATGCTCCAATGCTCTTTGCATAGGGCCTTATATACATTATGCACTCAATAAATGATTATAGAATTGAGAACAAATTTGAAATGTCCAAAAAAATAAAATGCTACTGAATTACTTGATTTGAAAAAAACTAAGTTAATACCCATACAACGGTATATTACCCAGCATAATAAAGGCCCCACTGACTAGTACTTAAACAACATAGGCAAATCTCAAAATAATTATCTTGAATGAAAAAAGTCAGAACAACAAAAAAAAGCATGTACTGTATGATTCCATTTATATCTAGAAAATTCAAACTAATCTATAGTGATAGAAAGCAGACCAGTAGCTGCCTGGGTATGGGGTGAGGGGTGGAAGGTGAACAGGGAGAGTGGGGAGGAACAGGAAGGAGGGATTACAAAAGGGCATGAGGAAACTTTCGAAGTGATGACTATGTTTGCCATCTTGATTTTGGTGATAGTTTCAGAGGTATTTATATTTTGACATAAATATCAATACTTAACAAAATTGTACATATATGTGTTTGCTATGTGTCAATTATTCCTCAATTAAGTAGAAGAAGGTAAAGGAGGGATGGAGAGAGGGAAGAAAGAGAAAGGGAGGGAAGTTATATGAATAAGCTACATGACAACCTGCCTGGCAAGCTCACTCATCAGCACAACCTAAGAGAAGTTTCTATCAAGTCATCAAAATGTTCTCACTGGACTCCTCCCCAACAACCTAATAGTAAGAGTAAGAGAAGGAGTAACAGCAGTCACATTTACCAGACACTGTTCTGAGCACTTTACAGGTATTCTCTAATTTGTCATAACTTTATGAAGTATATACTACATATTACTATCCCCAAATTATAAACAAAGAGACTGTGACTCACATGTGGTCTGCATGACTCACATCCTGTACTTTTAAGCACCATACTACAATGCCTTCCTAATGACTGTCAACTCATCAACCATCCCTTCTCTCCTGGGTTACCCATTTATTTAACAGGGCCTCACAATAAGGGAAATATTTTCCAAAATTACTCAACAAACAAGCAAAAGTGGAAAACAGAAACCTCAATGACTGCTTCTCAGTTAACCAAATTATTCTAGCTATCATAGATGATTGTGATTCAATCTTTCTAGGCAAAGTACATTAACCTAAAACACCCTAAAGACCCTGACGTTATGAGTAAATCAGTCATGATCCTGTTTCTCTAGCTCTCACTGCAGTTGTGTATCTAGAAGAAATTGATATTAGACTTAAGATGGAGATGATTTAGCAGACATTAAAAGAACAAGGAAAGAAGTGCTTTAGAATGGAGGAGGTAAAAGAGAACATCCTATTTCTTAATTTTTGTTTTTGCTATAAAATAACTCCAGACAGCTACACAAAAGTGTGTTATGCATCATGTAAGCGTTTTCAGACTACATACCTAGTTGTGCCCAAAGTGGGTTATATGGATGAGTTTTTGCCAACATGTCCACACTCTGAGAGGAATGTTTTTCTAAAAATATTTTTATAGGTGGTTGTCCATTTGGCATGACCGTTGGAACCCAGGCAAGATGATTGGTCAGAACTGCAGTAATGAGTGCTGGCAAGAATCTGAAAACAAAACACATCCTATCAGACTCCAGTCTGCCTTCATTAAGCCTAATGTAAAATGCCGTGACAGAATAAAGCAGAGAGAGTACATACTCTCATGTAGCCGAACAGCATAAAAAAAGGAGAGGAAAGAAGAAAAGATAGGCATATCACCTGGATGAAAATGAAAATAAATTTTTGGTTGGGTAGGAGTTAAAAAAAAATCCTTAAAATAAAAAACAGTATTCACACAGAGCTGTATCTGATCATAATTATAAAGCAAAAATGCCATTTTACTTGAAAAACTGATTTCTTTTCAGTGTTTATAATGAATCAACCAACAGGACTAAATATTTCCAAATTACTGAATGGGAAAATGAAGAAAGTATTAAGCAAACTTTGCCTACCATCAAAAAGATGGCTTCTAGGAATTTGATGAATGGTTACAAGCAAACAGTATGATAAAATATCACATTAAGTATGTATCTTTGGAATCCTGGCACTTCCTCTTTTTTTTTTTTAACTTATTTTCTATGGAATGAAACTGTGTATGTAAGTGGATGCAATTCACCAAAAAATGGGAAGCCTCAGAGAGTTCTGTAAGTTGTCAGGAATTTTAATTTAACACATGATTAAAGACCTTTTTACTGTTTTTTATTCATTTCATTCATTTTACTGTTTTCTGTGGCTTTCATCCATAGCCTATCTCTTAATTATCTTTTAGAATTCTGTTTTGGTTATTAATAATAAGAAATAATTCCCAAAAACCCAGTTATTTATTTCACTTTTGTAACTGGGTTTGATCACAATCTAGATATCAAGTTATAGTAAATAATGTCTAAGATATAAAGAGAGACAAAGAGAGAAAGCCATACTGATTTTTGGAAGCATTTTCCATTAGAAAAGTGAACTCCTTCATGAAACGATGGCAAAGCTGGTTCTTTTCTGGAGTCCCCGACATCATTGTAAGCCAGACAGGCTCTCCAATTCGTGGCATTGTATAAAGATTACAAATTGTTGTTCTAAAAAGAGGAAAATACATTATGAAATTCATACTCAAATTATGAAATTCATCCCAAAATTACATACTCTTAAAGTTTATGTTACCAGTTCGGGCCTCACAGGTAGATTATTAAAGCTTTCAAGAGGACACAATGAATCAAGTCATTCCTTCTTTGTCACCAGCATAGTACCATAGGAAATGTTCTACACATGAACTCAAAATATGTTGGTTCTGGGGCTGGCTCTAGCCCCAATGACTGTGTGCCCTCAGGTAAATTACTTCCCTATTTTAAAGCATCAGTTTCCTCCACCTGTAGAATGAGAGCATAGGACTGGATAATTTCTAAAGTCCTTCCTGCTCTACATTTCTAAGGTATATGCCATACTTAAATATAATGCAAATTATCAACAACCTACAAAAGAAAAATATTCTGAATTGGATAATAGCTTATCCATATACCCACTCAAAACAATACTTTATCAGCATCATTTTGTTGCCATGCTGAAACTCTTTAGTAAAATTCTGAAGGATGATGAGGACACTATATCTGCATACAGTATTTTACGACTCTCAACCTCCTGAAGCTTTTCCTTGAATCAGCACAAGAGAGCATTATTGCACAGTTATGATGTTTTCTGGCTGCTTTCTCTTGCATTTACTTAGACAATAGCTAGTCCCATGACTTGCACTTTCTCCTTAAAGCTTCATGGATATCTTTAAGATATCAATCATTTTCCTTCTACGTTAATATCTGTTCAGCCAAGTCCTATACACTCACTAGATTAAGAAACTCCTACAAAGTTGAGGCTTAAGAAACTAGCTGATCTCTTGGAAGATACAGAATGGTGCTGTACTTTCTATTCTCTAGAACAGTACTATATGATAGAACTTTTGGCAAAGATGGGAATGCTCTGTATCTATGATATCCAGGATGGCAGCCACTACCCATATATGGTTACTGAACATGAAATGTGGTCAGTTTGATGAACTGAATTTTAAATTTTATTTAAGTATCCACATGTGGCTAATGGCTACAATATTAGAAAGTACAGCTCTAGAAAGTTCTCTGAGATCTTTGCAAGCTCTAATACCTACTTCAGCATAATTCTCTAACACCTAGAATCCAAAAAAAGAAAAGAATTCTCTTGCCTGTACAAGTTTTATTGAATCTTGACCCAGTATGAAGATGAGATAATATAATTAATAAAAGTGATAAACACAGGTCACATTATGAGTTCTTGGTCGGGCATGATATCATGGCTGAGAACTTTAAAAGAAATAAATAAATGGAAGGAGTTCAAGGTATTTTATAGAGAAAAATATGATTCAAATATCAACTAGGAATATGTGAAAATGCTAAATGCTAAACCCTATTAAGGATGTCCAGATAAGATGGAAAAGCAAACACCAGTGTTTATCTCCTTTCAGTTCTGATGTCTCAAATGAGTATCAGTTAAGAATTTGAAACTACTATAACAAATAAAAATGGAGAGTAATCTTATTTAAAACTCAAATTACAGATTTAATAAAATTGTGCAACCCAAAACATAAGAGAGGAATGTTAAGTGAAGGTAGATGAACATATGGGTTTATAGTGCTCAAAGAAGGGAATGTGTACATAAAGGAGCTAATCTGCTCCACTGAACAAGAAGAGGCTCAGGACTCACAAGTTTCTAGTAAAGTTGAGGGCAGGAGTTATATAGGACTATAAACTGGTAGATTAATTCAAGGTCTGTAAATGGTTGGTGACCTCTTTCTATAACCTATTTTCCCAAAGAACAACTATAGACAGAAGAACAGACGTAGCAACTGACTAGTCCAGAGAAGTAACAATGCCCAAACCCTTCCTGATATTTGAATCTTTCACAGTATATAAACATATACAGTAAATCTTGGGGCATTAAAATGTCATGGGAAGAAGGGACCACAATTAGGAGAAAAAATGTGTTAAATATGCCCCTTCAGGAACTGATAATGAAAACAGGTTGAGAAACACCGCCCTAAAGTGAAGTTCTCCAGTTTGTACCTAATTATGCACAGAACTCCCAACCCATATTTTAGTACTTTGCTCTTAACTATGGACAGGCAACCACAATATTGATACAGAGGGAAAGCCTCCAAGGACAGAGGGACACAAACAGAAAAACGGAAACACACACACACTCACAGAAAAGGACTCCAGAGAAAATAGTAAATAATACATTCAGAAAAAGGGAAACATGAAAGAGATATAAAAGATCAGTCAAGGAATGCCAATTACTAACAACAACAAAAAAATTCAAACAGAGGAAAATAGATAAAGAAAGTAGAAAATTTACCAGAACTGAAAGACAAGCTAGTGCTAGAGCTATAGTGAAGCTAAATGACCAATGGGCAGGTATAAAGTCATGGCAGGAAATAAATATGCTCCAAAACGGATAAATCAGGAAATAGCTGCATTAAGTATACTGCTTAATAATGTGGAGGTAAATAACAAAAGAAATAGGTAAGAGTTAAAAACAATGTTCTTGGGAAGTAAGAATGGCAATACTCGGAGAGATAGGCTAGAGTTCATTTCTTTTTCATTATTAGATTTCTGGGCATGTTTTGTTTGTTTCTTAACCATGTAAATATACTTTCTGATTACAAGAAACACTGTATACATGAATGAATGAGATGATCAATTCGTTTTCCATGAGTTTCTTAAGCATATTTGTGACTACTACAAGTCCATGTGTCATAGGTCAGAGCCAGTTTACTAACATTAGTATAGTGGTCCAGTGAGGACATTAGCTTTAGAATTTGGTGTTTAAGGCTATGTACTATGACCTCAGAGTGTATCAAATGCAAAGAAGGCAAAGAAATTAATTATGCAATAGTGCTTCTCATTATATACAACTCTGTGTTGTCATCAGCAATCTAGAACTAATAGGGTTTTCTTCTCCCCTAATGATTATTCCCTAATTTTCAATGGTAAGCAAGAATTTTTAGTCATCTGACCCTTTATTTTTCCTGATTGACCCTAAAGAATAAAAGACTCCTTTAGTTGGAAGGGAACTGTGGACCTGATTTAGTTTTCTTTGATATGCACAAAGTCTGAGTGAGAATCCAAGAACCACATCTTTGCCAAATGGCTCCTAACTAAACATGCTCTTCCTGTTTTTCTAGGTTTCATGGCTTCTGCATGCATGTGAATCATTTCCTTCCTCTTCTCAACTACCCCAGAATCATTAATCATCTGGTCTCAGATAATCACATACTTTAAAAATTATCTAACTGCTAAGTTTTAATAATTTTAAAATTAAGTATGATGGATTCACATTATTTGCAGTAATGTTCTATAAAGCTGATGCAAACAATGAATTAGTGAACAATGAATCACTGTTCCTAGGGAAAATACATGGTTAGGTTCCTGTGAATCTCTCATCAACATTTTTGTCAGCCCTTCAATACATAACCTTGTTTTATGTGGGTTTCTGTTTAAAGACACCTTATTTAATATACTACTGATTCATTAACACTGAATTCACAGCCAATAGCACTATGACTCATGCCTGAATGAAGCTTACATGAATTCTCTCTACAAGGCATAGCATAGTTTTCTTGCACTTTGGAACATCAGATAGCATTTCAGCAATACACTTGGGGGTGATTTTTAATAGCAAAATCACTAACAAAAAGTGCAAAATGCCAAAAGACTGCCACTAAATACATGTCAAAAGGACACTTGTTTATAGAATGAGTGCTGAAACAAGAAGGCAGAGCACTGTCTTGTTCAACCTCATCTAGGAATGTATCAGGCTACTCAAATTTTTCACTGCTCTGCACATGTTACAAATGATCATAAAAGCACTGTGAGTATATTTTGAGGCTATAAATTTCAGCAAGTAGATGAATTCGCACATACACAATCTGTATATAATGAGGATCAAATGGATATATTTAAGTACTTCTATTGAGAGACCTTTTAATAAAAATTATAAGAGTTTATAAGTATTTTTTTAGTTTTATTTATTTATTTGAGGGGGGGCAGAGGGAGAGGGAGAAGCAGACTCCCTGCTGAGGGTGGAGCCTGACCCAGGGCTCAATCCCAGGACCCTGAGATCAAACCCTGAGGTGAAGTCAGACACTTAACCCACTGAGCCACCCAGGTACCTAAAAAAGTATTTTTAGGATTTTTTAAGAATGCTTAACTGACTTACATAGACTTTCATATTTGTACAGTGACTGAAGTAAAATAAACTAATACAAAAGGAAAGGTACACAATCATACATTTGCAATGATTTTACAACTCATACATATTGTAAATTCTAGGCAATATTAAAATTCTAAAGCTAGGCCATATAGATTACCTAATAACATACCAATTAACTCACAGGTATTCTACTAGGAATGAATTTTCTGACAATATTTACTATTCTGGTAACCTCAGCTGGATCTATAACGACAGTTTCTTCAGACCTCAAATAGAGACTCCTGGCCTTTTTCCACAAAGCTTGTGATTGCAGAGAAGAAACTATCAACCCAATAATGTAAAAGTAACAGTTCCAAGTGCATGGGCAAAGATTCACTGCTTTATAACACTGCAAAATGTGAAACTCAAAAAGAATATTGCAGGATTCTTTTAGGCGTATAGGCAAAAAGAACTGTTCAAACATATATTTGTAATAATTCCAGTCTAAAGTCAACTGAACAATTTGAATAAAATAAAAAATTTTTTAAATTATTAACAAAATACCCGATCATTCATAGCACATTTCTATTTTAAAGTTATATTATCCACTTGAGGAAAAGCAAAACTCTTAAGAATCTTTGGTTGAACTTCCAAGCACACTACAGATTAAATTTAGAAATTGAAAAGATCAAAACTTTTCATACTTCTCAAAAACCACTTATATCCATGACAAAGGCGTATTTTATAGGTTTCTCAAAGAGAAATCACTGTAGAATTCTTTTTCTGAGTCATGCAATTAAAGTAAAATTTCCTAGCTATGTAAATACAGATGAACTGGGCTACAAGGGAAGGTATGAAGAGCAAAGCTGTCATAAACCATGAGAAATACATAAATAACCATTGTACCCAGTTATAATAATGTTTTAACTTACTATGGTATTAGGTGCATCATGTCTTGGTTTCAATAAAACATAAGAACTTCTCCCATTGCATACAATCTCTCTCAATTTCTAAGCCCAGAAACTCATTATTTCAAAGTAAAATTATTCTCAAATGCTAACTCTGACATCCTCTCTCAGGGCTGGACAGCCACAACTGTACAATGCAGGATACCTAGCATTGTAGCAGTACAGGTTTGGTAATTTTTCTCCTTGAAAACAGTTTAAGCTAGTAATTCCCAAACAGACTGTGAAGTAAAAATGCTAGGCTCTAGACCTACTGATCTGAACTCTAGGAGTTTGGGGAACAGTTTTCGTTATGTTTGCCTAGTTATTAGCTCAGCACTATATTTTTCTTTTTGTGGTATTTAATGTAATTTAACTTCCAAACAAAATCAATTTGAGTTTTAACTAAATGGAAGTTTTGCAATTCTATTTCAATTCAGTGTGTTCTTACATAAAAATATTGATTAAAAAATATCTGAACTTCCAATTCCAGCCGACATGTAAAGAGCCTGGAAGTCATCACTTTAATCCTCAAAAGAAAAAGGCTGAACAAATTGAAAATCAATGACTTTTCTTAGCTACATCACAGAACTGAGGTCAGAGGATAAATCATCACCCCGAAAACTAAACAAGAATCATAGCTAAGACCACCTTTCCTGAAGCAGATGCTTCTACGGCCAATAATTGGTAGGAATACTTAAACAGTGACTGACTAAATGGTGTCACAATGAATATGAACTACCACGGAATGATTAAAAAACTCCTTGGGTACCAGTCTTAGGGATACTGCCACACTTTCAGGGAGTACCATCAGATTTCCATGATGAGGATCAAAGAAACATCCTTCTGTGTTTCAGAGAGGGAGGAAGTGTAACAATTTTTAAGTGCACCTAGGCATTCTCCAAAACAAACATCTGCCCTCCAAGAGTCCAACTATACCAGCCGTATCTGACCTAAGAAATAGGCAATTAGACAACTTCAGTTGCTACTAGCCTTCCTCACTCATCTATGAGGAGCAAAAAAAGACTAAGAAACACTTCTGAAGGTCAAAACCCAGGAATTCAAGCTCACTAAAAAGAACTAAGATTTAGTCACAAGATTATAGAACACTTCCTCCCCCATTCCCAACACCTCACCACCAGACCATTTCAACAAAAAACTGCTAAAAGACAATAAAACACAGTCTGAAGAGACAAAGCATCAGAATCAAACTCAGATGTAAGACACAGATTTGTTATTATCAGATAGGGAAATGAAAATAACTATGATTGTTATGTAAATGGCTCTAATGAAAAAGTAGATAACATGTAAAACCATATAAGCAATGTGAGCAAAGAGATGGAAACTCTCAGAAAGACTCAAAAGAGAGAATGCTGGAAATCAAAAATACTGTAAAAGGAATGAAATATGTCCTTCATGGGCTCATCAGCAGACAGAACACAGCTGAGGGAATAATCAGTGAGCTCAAAGATAGATCAGTGGGAATTTCCCAAATAAAAAAGCAAAGAGAATAAAGGATGAAAAAAATTGGAAAAGAATATCAAAGAACTGTGGGAAAATTACAATTTCCCATATTTATAATGGAAATACCAAATGAGTAACAGAGGAAAGAAACAGATGAAGTATATGATAATGGCTGAAAATTTTGAACAATTAATAACAGCAAACAAACCAAAGATACAAGAAGCCTATAAGGTACCAACCAAGATAAATACCAAAAAATCTACAACTACACACATCATATTCACACCAGAACAGAAAACAAGAGACAAAAAGAAAATCTGAAGCCAGAACACAAAAAACACCTTAACTATACAGGAATAATAATAAAAATCACATCAGATTTCTTTTCAGACATCATGCAAGCCAAACAGAGCGGAGGGAAATATTAAAGCACCATCAATCAAATTGGATCGGACATTCACAGAATACTTCATCCAAGAACAGAATATGCATTCTTCTCAAGTGTACATGAACATTCACCAAAATAAACCACATTCTAGGCCATGAACACACCTTAACAAATTTAAAAGAAATCTGCAGAAATCATACAGTATATGCTTTTAGACCACAATGGAATTAAACTAGAAATCAGTAAGACAAAGACAGGTGGAAAACCCCAAAATGCTTTGCGATTTAACAACACATTTCTAAACGGCACATGGGTCAAAGAAAAAAATCGCAAGAGAAATTAAAATATTTTGAACTACAGGGCACCTGGGTGGCTCAGTGGGTCGAGCCTCCGCCTTCGGCTCAGGTCATGATCTCGGGGTCCTGAGATCGAGCCCCACATCGGGCTCCCTGCTCGGCGGGAAGCCTGCTTCTCCCTCTCCCACTCCCCCTGCTTGTGTTCCCTCTCTCCGTCAAATAAATAAATAAAATCTTTAAAAAAATAAAATAAAAAATAAAATATTTTGAAAAGAAAATCAATTTAACAAAATTCGTGGTATGTAACAAAAGCAGTGCATAAAGGAAAATCTATAGCATTGAATGCATATATCAAAGAAGAAGAAACATCTGAAAGCAATAATCTCAGCTTTAATTTTGGGAAACTAGAGAAAGATGAGCAACACAAAACTAAAGCAAGTAGAAGAAAAAAATATTAAAAATTAGATCAGGAATCACTGAAATTGAAAACAGAACACCAGAATACCAACGGATTAAAAGTCAAAAAAATTAAACTTAGTTCTTTGAAAAGATAAATAAAAGTGATAAACTTCTACATAACATAACCAAGAAAAAAAGAGAAATGACACAAATTATTGATACAAGAAATGAAAGATGGGTCATCACTACTAATTGATGAACAATTATAGGATAATTAAGCAAAAATGCACTCTACGCCCACCAATTTATTGACTGGAATGGACCCTGAGAGACCTAGAAGTACCAAAAATTATGTAAGATAGAGATAACCTGAAGAGTCCTATACTGATTAAAGAAATTAAATCAGTAATCAGTAACTCTCACCAAACTAGGAATAAAGAAGACTTTTTTTTTTAAGACTTTATTTATTTACTTTAGGGAGAGAGACCACAGAGCAAGAGGGAGAAGCAGACCCCTGCTGAGCAGGGAGCCTGACACCTGGCTCAATCCCAATATCCTGGGATCGAGACCCAGGCCAAAGGCAAATGCTTAACTAACTGAGCCAGCCACCCAGGTGCCCTAAAGGAAACTTCTTTAACTTGATAAAGATTATCTGCAACAAGTTACAATTAACACCATGGTTAATTGTGAGGAACTTGAAGCTTTCCCACTAAAATATGGTACAAGGGAAGGCGCCTGGGTGGCTCAGTTGGTTGAAAGCTGTACTCTTGATTTCAGCTCAGGTCACAGTCTCAGGGTTGTGAGATCAGCCCCATGTTGGTAGGCTCTGTGCTGGGCATAGAGACTACTTAAGATTATCTCCCTCCCTCTGTACCCCCTGCCCCCGCCCCAGACTGCTCATGCACTATTAAAAAAGAAAAAAACAACACCCAAAACCCTGCGGAATTAATAAGTGATTACAGCAAGGTCACAGCTAAGGTTACTAAAAACGTCAGGGACAACGTGGATGGACCTAGAGAGTGTTATGCTAAGTGAAACAAATCAGAAAAATACAAATATTACATGATTTCACTTATAGGTAGAATCTAAAAAACAAAATAAATGAACAAACAGAAACAAACTCATAAACAGAGAATAAGCTGGTGGTTGCCACAGGGGATGGTGTGGGGAGATGGGTGAAATAGGTGAAGGGATTAAGAAGTGCCAATTTAAAGTTATAAAATAAAAAAGTCACAAAGATGAAAAGTACAGCATAGGAGTATAGCCAATAATATTGTTAATAACACTGATGGTGACTACACTTACCATGATGAACAGTGAGTAATGTGTAGAACTGTCAAATCATCATGTTGTACACATGAAACTAATAGAACACTGTACGTCAACTATACTTCAAAAAAATATACACATATATACAAAAGTTCATTGCTTTCTTATATGCCAGCAATGAACAGCTGAAATTTGAAATTATAAACGCAATATCATTTATGCTAACATCAAAAAACATATTTAGGTATTAATATTAGGTATTAATATTTAGGTATTTAGGAAATATTTGGGTATTAATCTTTATTTAGGTATTAGGTCTTATTTAGGTATTAATCTTTAAATATTTAGGTATTTAGGTATTAATCTTTAAAAATGTACAAGATCTGGGGTGCCTGTTTGGCTCAGTTGGTTAAGCGTCCAATTCTTGATTTTGGCTCGGGTCATGAGATCAAGCCCTGTGTCAGGCTAGGCACTGGGCGTGGAGCCTGCTTAAGATTCTCTCTTTTCCTCTGCCCCTCTCCCCTACCCACCAAAAGTACAAGATCTATAGGAAAAAACACATTAAAAACTCTGATTTAAGGAATCAAAGAATATCTAAATAAATGGAGAGACATTCCATCTTCATGGATAGGAAGACTCACTATTGCTAAAATGCCAAATTTTCCCAGTATGATCTAGATATTCAATACAATCTCAATCAAAATCACAGCAAGTTATTTTGCGGATATCAACAAACTGATTTTAAAGTTTATATGAAGAGGCAAAAGACCCAGAATAACCAAAATAACATTGAAGGGGAAGAACAAAGTGGAGGGCTCATATTACCTAACTTTAAGAATTACTATAGGGGGGCGCCTGGGTGGCTCAGATGGTTAAGCGTCTGCCTTAGGCTCAGGTCAAGATCCTGGGGTCCTGGGATCGAGTCCCGCATCGGGCTCCCTGCTAGGCGGGGAGCCTGCTTCTCTCCCTCTGCCTCTGCCTCTCTCTCTGACTTTCATGAATAAAAAAAAAAAAAAAAAGAATTACTATAGGGGTGTGCCTGGGCAGCGCAAACGGTTTAGTGTCTGACTCTTGATTTCTGCTCAGGTCATGATCTCAGGGTGGTGAGACAGAACCCATGTCCAGCTTGGGGCTCAGCGCAGAGTCTGCTTGAGATTCTCTCAATCCCTCTCCCTCTGCCCCTCCCCATGATTGTGTGTGCATGCAAAGCACATGCGCACTCTCTCTTTAAAATAAATAAATAAATAAATCTTTTTAAAAAATTGTTCTAAATTCCATCTAGAAATGCTGAGGGAATATATTTTTATTTTCCATATACTTCATCTACAAAAAACATTCATTATAATGTTTTAATTATAAACAGCACCTGAAATGTAGCAATCTGAATTCTTAAGGTATAGGTATGAACAAATAAAATTATGAATAATTCTACATATAATTCATAAGGAGGAAAGATGCCAATGAACTAAAGAAACACATTGATTAAAAATATTATATTACTGAATTAGTGTTTACTGTATATAGTTTTCAGTGTTCCAAGATGAAAAAGTTCTAGAGTTTTGTTATACATACTTAACATTATTGAACTATACACTTAAAAATGGTTAAGACATCAAATTTAATGTTATGTGGTTTTTTAAAACTTTTATAAAAAAGTTTTAATACTTTATTACAGTATTTGTTAGCATGCTTCATTCAATAACTTAGGAAAGGCCTGAAGTTAATATGCTAAAACATAAAAATAGTAGAAACATCAGCTTCCATATAATTTTCATTTGTGCAAATTATTTCCTTCAAAGACAAAAAAAAGAATAGAGGTTGAAATTGATTTGTTTTTCTTCACATTTCCCCTCATTACTGAACAAAAATGGAAGATTTTTAAGCTTACTTTTAATGCCTTTTATCCTAAAAATTACAGTAAATAAAAGATGAATGACTAGTAAATTTTATCCTTCTCAATAACTGCGTCTAGTGGATGGTTATTACACGATAGCCATAAAGTAAACTTCTTCCATTTAAGTAAGTTAAAAACATGATAAAACACTCCATATTGGCTAGGTTATTTTTACCATGCAATTTCCACTTAATGCTTTTCTATAACCCAATTTCAAAAATTATACAGAACACTGTTGAGGCAATGAAGTCTCTGCTTCTGAGAGAAGTTAAAAAAAAAAGACACCAGATTTATTTTCACGGTGGTTTATTCTAGCACAGTATAAGAAAAATGAAAAATAAAAAAGAAGCAAAGTTGAAAACAAACATAGGTTTTCCCTTACTGTCAAATTTACTAAATACACCACTCATTAGTCATCTCCATTAACAAAAGATGTGTGTATGTTGGTGTGTGTGTGAGTGTCTGGATGTGTATGACATGCCTAAAGTTTCACCATAATAATCCTGAAATAGCACAAGCTAAAACAGGCTCTCACTTCAAAATGTAATAGTCCATTTAAATCAACAATCTAGAAGATCCCTGTTCCAATATGGGACCACAGAGTCGTTAATGAACAAATACAGAGCCAGTTTTCCTAAAAATGAGATACATAAACTACTGGTAATAATAAACCTTAAGTGGTACACTTAACCCAGGAGAGAGGACAAAGCATGTTTCTGGGGAACAAGGGTCTCCTCTAATCATATTTGCTTCTATAATGGTTTGGTACTAAAAACCATACCACTGATGAATCTCAAATGTGCTTGAATCCCTAGAACATTTGATATTTAATAACAGAAGCCAGTGGCCTAGTGAATTATACCCTCTTTGGTCCATGAGACCAAGAAATTTAAAGAATTAAATTTTATTAGAATAAGCTAAAGAAAATAAATAAATCTTCCTGTGTACACTGCTAGACAACTCTAAATTATGAAAAGCTGGAGAATATGTACCTGAATTCATTTAGGGCATCAACTATTCGATTATATGCCAAACTCCTCTGACTGGCATCCGCTGATCTCCGGCTCATTTTCATAGCCTTGGAAGCAATCAAATAGTTAATTCTTACACTGATCACAGGCAAACAATGGGAGGAAAAAAAAGTGAAAGACAAAATCACTTATTTCCACAACACTCTACCATCACGTAAAGAAGGCACATACATTTATAGTGGCTTTCTTTTTTGCATCTTTGATCATTAACAATTAAAATAAAATTCAAAATTTTCAAATGTTAAATCTCTTATTGTACCTGTCAAATGGCAGAATATCAACACACACACAAAAAAACTGATGTTGACATAAAACTACTTTTTTTTTTTTTACTACAGAGCAAGATACAACGATACCTCAGTAACAAAAGCTCATGGCTTCCTCTAGTATTTTCACAGATAATGGCTTGTTAAGTAAACATTTTTAAAAATCTAAAACATCAGGATTCTACTGAAAGATATCTCAAGTTATTAATAATATTTGCTCTCTTAAAAACATATTTAGCCAAGGTTGAGAGGCCTTGCTTTAGGTGGACAAAAAGTGGATCACGATTAGGATATGAATGTCAAAAAGAACTATGTAATTGTTTAGACATTTTAAAGAGAATGGATTTCTGCATTATTTAGGTAATCAAAAATCAATTTAAAAAAATTTAAACATATATTTCAGAGGTCAGACTACTTTAAGACCAGAAATCATGTTCATGTACACCCAAAAGCTTCAGAAGGTAAAAGTGAAACTTTGTTTTTACAAACTGTTGAGATTCCCATTTTTTTTTAAAAAAAAAAGTGAATATTCTTTAGCTAGAATTGAACACTATTCTCAACTTTACCAGCAGTAAAAATTTAAAATTACAGTATAGATCTCAAAAGCACAAACTTCAAAATAGTTCCCAAGGTACCCAGAAACAAAATCCATATATTTTCATTTAAAAAAACAAAACAAAACAATAAGTGATACTGTCAAAACTGGCCCTAAAAGAAAACTTCTTTGGATGGTCCAGTGTTTACTATATTCTATCGATAATTAACAGCTATAGAACTTTTAAAATTAAGTTCTGTTTATTTATATAAAGGTATTCATTCATTAAGCTTTATCTTTCAGCTATAATAAGAAATGAGATGTTAAACTTGTTGAACAAATATCGAAACAACTGTAAGGTACTGCAATGTACGCTTTCAGATTATAAAATGGTCAAAGCATTAAAACATTTAAAAAGTAATCTTTAATGAGTTCTATATTGCCTGAATATTTCAAGTTTTATGCAAAACTTGAACCAATTCTCCCAGTAACTCAAAACGTCAGTTCAGCCGCAGCTAAATATTGTGTATTCACTTTGGCAACATCAGATTTTTTACAAAAAGGGACAGCCGCCAACTGAAGAAAATGTCACCAAGGTCTAACTTCTGAAAGCCTAAGTGAAAATGGCCTTTACTCATTTGTTCAAATAAAGATGTATTGCTAATGATCTATTTGTCTTTTGGCGGATTTAATGTGAATAACAAACATCAATGTATTCTCTAGAGGCAGATGAGCCTCAGTCACTGCTGGGCTACTGAAATGCATCCTCTGCTTTCTAGGCCTTTCTAACTGGTCTTCCTCTCTATAGCCTCTTATTCTACGCTCTTAAAAAACATACTGCTAAATGAATCTTCCTAAAGCACAATTTGGAGACAGCTTTAGTAACAAAGTCAAAACTTCTGGCTAGCATTCTAGATTCTTTGTGGTCTGGCTCCCATTAATTCTGCCAGCCATACCATCCACTACCCCTCTTCTATCCTTTCCCTTCCACATACTGTCAATGGGATTAAGAATTTAGTTATACCCACTGATTCATTACTTTAACTTCCTGGGAATCTCTTCTTAAAAATAATATGGAAACTTCACCACGATGTTAATTACAGTGTAGCTATAATTGTGAAAAAGTAGAAATGACCTAATAGAAAAACTATTACTTAACTTGAGGAAATCCTCTCAAATATATTTAAGAACACTTTACAATGACACGAGAAGTGTATATGTTACAATGATGAGTTTTTAAAAATAGGCCACATCATTAAATATGGACACAGAACAATCCCAATGAAGTAAAAAAAACAATATACATAGAAAAGGCCTGGGAAGGCTTTCAGCAAAATGTTACAGAGTTATTTTGGGTGGCAATTTTCTTGCTATTTAGCTACATCCAATTTTCAAAGCTTTATGTTTAAAAAATCCTACATATCCTTTAAGATGCAGTCCAGATGAAACATCTTCTCAATACGAAGTCATTTCCTATGAACAACTTTGCTTGTCTTTCTTTTTTATTCTTATGTCCTATCTTGTATTCACCATCTTCTTACTTGTATATAAATTTATTATATACACTATCAGCAGCATGAGACACAACTAATCACTCCTACCTTCTTAAAACATTCCATTCATTTGGCTCCCCTCAAAAAAGTATTCTATCTTGTTTTTCCTATTACTTGAATGGCCAATCACACTTCCTTCTGTGGTTCTTTCTCAACTCTTCAAATTTTAACTGAAATACTCCACAAATCAAGCCTAGGATCTCCTCTCCTTTCTTCTATCCCTCAGTTTCATGGCTTTAAATACCATCAATACATTGTTGACTAGCTAGCCTGGACCTTTCCCCTAAACTCTAGACTCATATAACCACTTAGATGTCCAAGAGGCATTTCAAACACCTGACTTTCCTCCACCCAACCTGTCCCATTTTAGTACTGGCAACTCCATCCTTCTTACTACTCAAGTGAAAAATCTCAAGCCAACCTGTACTGTTCTCTTTCTCGTATACCCCAATTCAGTTCATCAACTAGTCTCATTAGCTCTATTTTCAAAACGTATCCAGAATCCAACCACTGCTCATCAATTCTAACTAAATTGGTTTGAGTATCCACCATCTCTCAATGGATCACTGCAACAGCCTCCTAATTGGTTCCCACAGCATCCACCTTTGCCTCTAGAAATCTATTCTTCACAAGCAATAAGAGTGATCCTCATAAATAATGTCATTCCTCTGCGTGAAACTCTCCAATGATTTCCTGTCTTTCTTAAGGGTAAATGCCAGTGCTCTTACAATGGTATCCCAGAAGTCCCTACATAATCTGAAGTTTCTTCTAAACCAGCCACTTTGGCCTCCTTACTTTGCTCAAACATCACAGTCCTTTGCCCTGCCTGGAAAATTCTTCCCTCAGATAATTGTACCTCACTTCTTCCATATCTCTGGATCAAATGTCATTTTATCAGGAGCCTTCATGACCAGCCAACAAAAATTAGAAGAACTCATCCAGCATTCCTTATAAACCTGTTTTATTTTTCTCCACAGCATTTATTATCATCAAAAATCATATATTTGGGGCACCTGGATGGCTTAATTGGTTAAGTGTCTGACTCTTGATTTTGGCTCAGGTCATGATCTCAGGGTCATGAGATAGAGCCCTGCATCGGGCTCTGCACTGGGCATGGAGCCTGCTTAAGATTCTCTCTCTCCCTCCTCCTCTGCCCTTCTCCCTGCTTGTACATGCATGCTCTCTCTCTCAAAAAAAAAAAAAAAAAAATTTATAATAATAATAAAATTTAAAAAAACATATATATTCATTTGTTTGTTTGCTGTCTCATGAGGTCCAGAGTGTTGCTTTTTTCCCATATTATCTTCAGTTGCTAGTGCTTGCCACATTACAGGCCCTCAGACATTTATTGAATGAACAGATGAATGACTTTATAACATTTATTAAGTAGTAAGCTCCTTGAAAAGAGTTGAAGTCTATTTTGCATCTCCAGAGCACTTTGTAGGGTACTTGCACTGTGGCTGTTAATTTTTCTGCCAAGTGAATAAACATAATACTAAACTAGAAAAATAAGATTCAGAGGAAAATAAAGGACATAAACAAACCAACAATATGACTGTGCTCACCTGTTCTATTGCACTCTTTAGTTTGTTCATGTGGCTTTCAAAGAGAGGAAAATGTGAAAAAAAGAACTCATTAAATTTGTTATTTTCATCTTCATCTTTGGATAATGAAAAGATTACCCCAATTGCAATCTTCTTTTTCCTCACAATTCCTGGGTTAGGGCCACAGCTTTCATCTGATAGATTAAAGCTTTCTTCTATAGACCTTAAAAATAAATGTTTTTTTAAATTAAAAAATACAAAAATAATTAAATTCACAATATAATTCCTTGCTAATTAAATGTAGACTAAAGATCTTTTTCTGTTTTATCAAGTAAATCTAAAAATGCATATCAACTGTTATCTCTTTAAGAAATCTACTGGCTATTCCTTCATGCTCACTTTTTTATAGGAAATTTTAACAGACAGTCACATTGGGAACATTTTTGTTCAATTAGAAGTCACTAAAAAAGGAGATAACCTCCAAATCATAACCAATCTAAAAAGGCCTGAATTTTTAGGTTTATAGATGAGTCTGATATAATTCACTGTTCTGTGATCTACTTGTGTTTCTCCTTTTGATTCCAGAAATAAAATTTAAAAAATCAAGGACTAAAGGGAATAAGTAAAAGGGGAAACAAGAAGCTGCATTATCTATAGTTGCTTAACATACACTTAAAAAAAGATCTTTCAAGAATGATTTAACTTGCATAATTACAAACATGAAAAACTGAAATATCAAAACATGCAGTACATTAATCAAACACCTAAACAGAAGAGTTAAAACTATAAAACTTTTAGAAAAAAATAGGGTAGGGGCGCCTGGGTGGCTCAGTCGGTTGAGCGACTGCCTTCGGCTCAGGTCATGATCCTGGAGTCCCGGGATCAAGTCCCGCATTGGGCTCCCGGCTCGGCGGGGAGTCCGCTTCTCCCTCTGACCCTTCCCCCTCTCATGCTGTTTCTCTCTCGCTCGCTCTCTAATAAATAAATAAAATCTTAAAAAAAGAAAAAAATAGGGTAAAAGTTTTATGATACTGAATTTGGCAACGACTTCCTGGATATAACACCCAAAAGTACAGATACCAAAAGAAAAAAAGAGATAAACTGGACTACATAAAATTAAAAACCGCTGTGTATCAAAGGACACTGTCAACAGAATAAACAGACTACCCATGGAATGGGAAAAAATACTGCCAAGCATATGTCTGATAAAGGATTAGTATCTAGAATATATAAGGAACTCCTATACCTCAACAACAAAAAAAACAAACAACCTAAATAAAAAATGGGCACAACACTTGTACAGACATTTCTCCAAAAGACAGACACATGGCCAAAAAGCACACACACAAAAAATACTCAATATCACTAGCCATTAGTGAAATGCAAATCAAAACCACAACGAGATACCACTTCACACCCACTAGGATGGCTATTATCCAAAAAACAAAAAATGACTATTGGAAAGAATGTGGGGAAATTAGAATTCTTGTGCATTTGTGGTAAGAATGTAAAAATGGAACAGCCACTGTAGAAAACAGTATGGAATTTCTTCAAAAATTTAACCATAGAATTACCCTATCACCCAGCAATTCCACTTCTGGGTATATACCCAAAAAGAATGAAAGGAGGGACTCAAAGAGGGTATTTGTATACCCATGTTCATATCAGCATTATTTGCAAAAGCCAAAAGATGGAAGCAATCCAATTAGCAATAATCGCACCTTGGATAAGCTCCATTGGCTACTCTGCTGTCACTGTGCAAAGCTAGGTGGAAGCAAACCAAATGTCCATCAACAGATAAGTGGATAAATAAAATGTGATACATACATACAATGGAATATTAATCAGCCCTAAAAAGGGATAAAATCCTGATACATGCAACAACATGGATGAACCTTGAAGACATGCTAAGTGAAATAAGCTACACATAAAAGGACAAATATTGTATGATTCTACTTATATGAGGTTTCTAAAGTATTTCTCAAATTCAGAGAGACAAAAAATAATTTTTTGAATGGTAGATGCCAGGAGCCAAGGGTGGGGAGGAATGGGGAGTTACTGTTTAATGCATACAGCTTCAGTCTGGGGAAATAAAAAAGTTCTGGACATGCACAGCGACGATGGTTGCACAACAGTGTGAAGTTACTTATAAGGTCACTGAACTATACACTCATACCGGTTAAAACTACCAATAATTTTTAAAATGTAATACATTTAAAAAGTTTCAAGACTTAAAATACACAAAATATAAGCCCAGGCTCTAAAAAAAAAAAAACCATTCAGAATTGTGTTTAAGGAACTATTCAGGGCACCTGGGTGGCTCGGTTGGGTGACTGCCTTCAGCTCAGGTCATAATACTGGAGTCCCAGGATCGAGTCCCAAGTTGGGCTCCCTGCTCAGCGGGGAGTCTGCTTCTCCCTCTGACACTCCCCCCCATGCTCTCTCTCTCTCTCTTTCTCATTCTTTCTCTCAAATAAATAAAATCTTAAAAAAAAAATAAGGACCTATTCAATTTTATTATAAAGTAAAGGTTCCAACTTACCATCTAGGAAATACCCCATTCTCCAAACTTGTTGTTTGGCTGCGTCGCCAACGTCGCTGGTAACTGCTGGCACAACTTCGGGTAAGTGAGGAGTTTGGAGAGGGAAATGGTGTAATAAGCAAGCTGCTGAGAGATGCTGACAAGTCAAAATAAAAACAAGTATAACGTAAGCATTTAAAAATACGTCAATAATAACTAATCTTTTTTTTAAGATTTTATTTATTTGAGAGAGAGAGATAGCAAGAGAGAGTACAAGCAGGGAGAGGGAAAAAGAGATAGGAGGAAGCAGGCTTTCCGCTGAGCAGGAAGCATGACATGGGGCTCAATCTCAGAACCCTGGGATCGTGACCTGAGCCGAAGGCAGAAGCTTAACCAACTGAGCCACCCAGAGGCCCCAAGATAAATTTCTTTTTAACAAATTTAACAGTAGTGACTCAAATTTTTCATTTTGCTTCATGAGCTTCTAAACTTTCCATTTAAAAAAATAACGTCATTGTTGAAGTCCCAGAGGAGAAAAATCATATACTAATAGTGCATTGGCAAGAGACTCTGAGACATTCCCCTTTTTATATTATTACTCCCACCCCTACTTCAGAAGAAAGGGCTAATTTAAAACAAGCATTATCTCTTTGGCCATGAGACTGTCCCCTAGCTTAGCTGAACACTTAGTCCTTAAATTAAAAGAAGTATGATGTGATTCAGGTTTTTAAAATTTAAATTCTAGTTAGTTAACAGAGTATAATATTAGTTTCAGGTGTACAATATAGTGATTCAGCAGTTCCACACAACATACCTTGCTCATCACAACAAGTGCATGCCTTAATTCCCACCCCCTATTTAACCCATCCCCCCACCCACCTCCCTTCTGGTAACCATCAGTTCTCTGTAGTTAAGAGTCTGTTTCTTGTTTTGCTTCTCTCTCATTTTTCCCCCTTGCTCGTTTGTTTCTTAGATTCCACATATGAATGAAAGCAAATGTATTTGTCTTTCTCTCACTGACTTTTTTCACTTAGCTCAATACTCTGTAGCTCCATCTATATTGTTGTAAATGGAAGAGTTTATTCTTTTTTATGGCTTAGTAATATTCCACTGTATAAATTAACCAAATCTTCTTTATTCTACTCATCAGTTGATGGATACTCCATCATCTGTTTCCATAACTTGGCTACTGTAGATAATGCTGCTATAAACATGCATTGTAAACTGTATAAATGTGCATTAATTCTCTGAATTAATATTTTTATAGTACAATTGCTGGATTGCTGTGATTCATTTTAATGAAGCAGCTAGATTTTAAGAACAAAAGCTGTATTTGAAAATTAGTGTTTAGGGCGCCTGGGTGGCTCAGTTGGTTAAGCGACTGCTTTCGGCTCAGGTCATGATCCTGGAGTCCCTGGATCGAGTCCCGCATCGGGCTCCCTGCTCGGCGGGGAGCCTGCTTCTCCCTCTGACCCTACCCCCTCTCATGTGCTCTATCTCTCTCATTCTCTCTGTCTCAAACAAATAAATAAAATCTTAAAAAAAAAAAAAAGAAAATTAGTGTTTGAATGTCATTTGAAGATGTTATTTAAAAGCACATCATCTTATCCCTGTCACAATGGCTAGAATCAAATAAACAAGAAATAACAAGTGTTGACAAGGATATGAAGAGAAAGGACCCTCATGCACTGTTGGTGGAAATGCAAACTGGTACAGCCACTATGGAAAACAGTATGGAGGTTCCTCAAAAAACTAAAAAGCGAAATACCATATGATTCAGTAATTCCACTACTGGGTGTTTACCCAAAGAAAACAAAAACACTAATCTAAAAAGATATATGCACTCCTAAGTTTACTGCAGCATTATTTACAATAGCCAAGATATGGAAGCAATCCAAGTGTCCACTGATAGATGAAGAAATAAAGAAGATGTATACAATATTAGCCAATCATAAAATAGAATGAGATTTTGCCATTTGAAACAACACAGACAAACCCAGAGGGTATGATGCTAAGTGCAGTAAGTCAGACAGAGAAAGACAAATACCATATAATTTCACTTATATGTGGAATCTAAAAAACAAAACAAACAAAAAGCAGAAAGAGACCCATTAACACAGAACAAACTGATGGTTGCCAGAGAGAAGGGGGTTGGATGGGAAGGGCAAAATGGGTAAGGGGGAGTGGGAGATACAAGCTTCCACTTATGGAATGAGTAAGTCACAGGGATAAAAAGGACAGCTGAGGGAAGAGTCAGTGGTACTGTAACTGTTGTATGGTGGTAGATGGGAGTTATACCGTGGTAAGCACAGCATAATGAGTAGAGTTGTCAAATCACTATGCTGTACATCTAAAACAGATGTAACATTGGGTGTTAAACTATACTTACAACTATACTTCAATAAAAAGAATAAAAGTAAAATAAAAGTCCCATTAACCCTTGAACATGGATTTGAAATGTGCAGGTCCACTTACACATTTTTTTTTTCAATAAATACAGTGTAGTATTGTAAATGTATTTTCTCTTCTTTTTTATTTTCTTAACCACGTTTTTCTCTACCTTATATTATTGTAAAAATACAGTATACAATACATATAACATAAAATATATGTTAATTGACTGTTCATGTTATCAGTAAGGCTTCCAGTCAACAGTAGGCTATTAGCAGTTGAGTTTTTAGCAAGTCAAAAGTTATATACAGACTTTTTTACTGCACAGGCGGAGGAGAGGTTTGCGCCCCTCACCCCTGCATTACTCAAGGGTCAACTGTACTCATGAATTGTTTCTGCACAGGTAGTCAAGCCTCTGAATGTTTAACCCCTTTCTGTAACAGTCATGACTATACCTACTAAGATCCAAAAAGAGAAAATCTTATAGATTACTCTCTGAAGCATTCTAAGGGGTGAAAGACATTCCAATAGAACCCATTATGGTTATAATTGCTGCAATCCCCTAATTGTGAGGATTATTCTCTTCCCAAAACCCCCTCTCTCCAGAAACTCTTTTTCTTGCCTGGAGTGTCAAAAGCTACAACCCTTTGTTTTTCCTTAGACTAGGAATCCTCTCCTTCTCTATGTTGGATCTAGAGAGGAAAAGACATTAAGGGCTTGCTTTTGTTTGGCAATATTTTAAATTCCCATCTTCATAATTACACCACATACTGAAAATTTCTGAGGTAATCAAAAACAGGGAAGCACATCAGATGATATATTACTTTTGGACATCAGGAGTGAAAACTAAAAGCCTGTCATTATGAAGATCTGTTCATTTCAATTCTCGCTAACAAATCCAATGATAAAGGTTAGAGCTTTATGTGCCATACAACTATCTGGATAGTCAATGAATTAATTCTAAACCATTTCCTTGAAAAGACCACATTTTTATCAGTATTATAAGTAAGTATTGTAAAACTCTGTAGTCTAAGACTGGATATGTATAACTAACCTGGGTATGGCTTCAGTGAAAAATCAAATGCTAATCTAAATTTGGAAAAAACTCTGTGTTACCAAATTCTGGTATTAAAAATAACCCTACTGGAAAAAGAAGAAGATACACAATTAATTTAAAAGGTGTATGTGAATTTATGGCTTGAAAAAGATTTACAGATCTATCCAGCCAGGCCCTTCAATTTATAGCTAAAGAAAATGAAGTACAGATATTAATTTATCACCTCTAAAATCTTGGATAAAATAATAAGAACTAAATTCCTATCAAAGAAGAGAAAACTAAATCTCTAGATTACATAGAAGCAATGAGTATTAGAAGAAATATACACTAGATTAGTTCCTAAGAACAAAAATAAAAAAGTCAATTAGAAAAGGGTGAGATTATTTGAAAGATCAAGATTTTTCATATTAGAGAAGTAGTTCTCAACTCTAGCTATCCATCAGAATGAGGTATTGAGTTTTTCATTTTGTTTTGTTTTTCAAATACAGTTGCATAAGCCTTTCTCTAGGCTACATGATAGTCTTGGAGTACAGTTTAGGCATGTGAAACTTTTTTTTAAACCTCTTGTTATTCTAATGCATACCTAGGGATTACAATTCTGGTAAATTTGGACTTCCCATCTATACTCAAAACTGAATTATAAACAATTTAGACAGCAGAGCCATATAATGTGACAGTTCATATGGATAAAACACAGTGGATAAAAGTTTCTCATACCTAACAATAATGCAAGCCTAAGATACTCCTTTCTTTTACGCTATCTCTGGGCCCTGACAAACACTTTTCCTTTTAACTGGAAAGCCCTTCTTCCATGCCTTTGCCTGGATAACTCCTACTTAATTCTCAAAACACAACTCAAGTATTATCCTTCTGTAAAGCATTACTGGCGCCCTGCCCCTGGCCAAGGCTAAGTTAGGTTTCCTTTCCCTAAACCTCTCTGCACAGGTCTATCAGAACACAACACACAATGAAGGACAATTTTCCTGACTGTTCTCTCTGTAAACTCTGGGCTCCTTAAAGGTAGAATGTGAGGTTTACTTTTTTTTTTTTTCTTTTAATCTCCTGCATGTTTCAATAAAGGTTAGTCCATATTTTGGAGTCCATATTTGAAAGCAATATATATATAGCATTGGTTCAAAATGCCTAAGCTTTTCTGGGCAAGAGACAGTCTGACAACTTAAAACTCCAGTTAAGAGCAAGCAGATATAAGCAAATGTGTTTTTTCTACTATGCCATTTAAGCCATCTCTTGAGCAACATTTTTTTCTTATACTGGCTAAGTCTAAGCCAATGTCCATTCATCTAGGCCATACTCCACCAGGCACATGTAACACTAAACATGAAAATTTTAAATTTTACATATTTCTCCGTCATTACAATTCTCTTCTAAGGCTAATATCAATACTAACAAACTGTGTACACGAAATTGGATGATAAAGGAAAAAATAAAAATCATTGTTGGCTAACAGTGATCTCATAAGAAAACTAGATTAACACATGAACCTGGCATTACCAGAGCGTGCTATGCCACTGTCTCGGTCTTCATTCAGCTCTCTTCCAGGCATGTCCATTGGGTTGCTGTGAACTGTGAATTAAGACAAAACTGTCAGTTAAAGCATATAATGCTATTCAGCGTGACGTTGCTTCTTTTATATAGCAAATGAAATCATGCTCATCTCACTGCATTCCTTTATTTTTTTCAATAGCATGGCACAAACCCAACACCAAGAGCTATTACTCAGTTGAACAAGCTTTGAGATCTAGGTGAAGATTGACATATAATATGAAAATATGATATAATATCTAAAGAAGCAAGGGATGACTAAAAGGAAGATACTCAAAATACGCTACTAAATGACTAAAAAGCATGCTACTGAACAATAAGAATGATTCCTGCAGGCAAATAATGGGTATATGATGTTTCACTTTACTATTCTGCCAATATTAATGTATCTTTAAAAATTCCTCAAAATAAAAATTTTAAGAAAATTATTTGAATAGTATGATCCAAATTAAATTATGTGTTTTTTTAGAAAGGTTCATTCTAGCTGACACATGGCTAATATAATTTTTTGCCCATTTTTCATATTTTTCAAATTTTCTGTAATAAATATGTATTGTTCCTATCTCATATTTGTAAGGAAAGTAAATATTAATTAAAACAAAAAGTTAGATACAACTCCCTGGATACAAGGCATAAACACACTCTATAATCATCAATTTAATGACATAAATACACTCACATATACCTTTTAGAGGTCAATATAGTGGTGCTTGTTCATCTAAATCTTAGCTCTAAGAGAAATCGTTCTTATGGAATAACACAGATCAGAAATTTTAAAATAATAACAGAGGACATTTTCTGCAATTGGTGAACTATGAGTACACAAAATTACTCAGCCATGGAAACAAGAGAGTGTCACATGAGAAATTCTAGCTGGTATTATAAGAAATAATGTTCATACTAAAATTTGGTTTAGGATTCTAAAGTTAAAATCATTATTTTATAATGAGATAAGAAATAACAAACTGAAATTTCATGAAAATGTCAATTCTACTGATAACTGAAAATTTCTGGAAAGTTTTAAGAACATACTCAGTAGAAAGGAATTAAGTTATTACACTTGCTAAACAATGTTTTCTTAACCACACCCTCCCCAAATGCATTTATCTGCTCTCTTGTTTCCACAGCTTAACTACAGATTCTAGCCACTGGAGCACACCAACTAGTCTACCCACACAGCACATTGCAAACCTGCAAAGAAAGAGGCGCTCCTGATCAGGCGGAGCGGACCCTGTTCAGAGAATGCCCGCCTGGGGCTGCAGAACTGTGAAAGACCTACATGGCAAAAACGTAAAATATATATGAAAGAGGGCTGTTAGAGAAGCCACAAAGCGTCAGGAATAAAGGGTGAGCTTAGGCAGCACAAATGCAGACCAAGAGATATGGATAGAAGCTTTTAAACTGAGTAAGAATAATTCAAGCTGGCTTCCCTTCTTTAAAACAGGATGGTTTCTCTCTGGTCATAGCTTATGTCAAACAACAATTTCGTGCCTACTTACTAATAAATCTGTATATAATAATAACCTTCCACAATACAAGGTAAAAGTTATTTCAAATGTTCAATCCTTTCTAACCTAAAACAATGCTTTTAAAGATTCAAAAAAGCACAGTAATGTTATCTAAATAATTTGACATTTGCCAAATAAATTTATCTTTTAAAAAGTTAGGTTTGTTTGTTTATTTTTTAAGATTTTATTTATTTATTTGAGAGAGCCCGTGCACGAGAGAGCACGAGAGAGAGAGAAAATGAGAGAGAAAGCATGAGCTGGGCATGGGGGGCAAAGGAAGAGAGAAAAGCAGACTCCCGGCTGAGCATGGAGCCCACAGTGGGGCTCGATCGCAGGACCATGGGACCATGACCTGAGTTGAAGGCAGACACTTAACTGACTGAACCACCCAGCTACCCCAAAAAGTCAGTTGTTTTTTTTTTTTGCTTTTGTTTTTAAAGATTTTATTTATTTATTTGAGAGAGAGAGTGAGAGAGAGAAAGAGCACAAGAGGGGGGAGCAGGAGAGGGAGAAGCAGACTCCCTGCTGAGCAGGTAGCCTGATGCGGGACTCGATCCCGGGACTCCAGGATCATGACCTGAGCCGAAGGCAGTCGCTTAACCAACTGAGCCACCCAGGCGCCCCCCCAAAAGTCAGTTTTAAGATTACAGCATTCTCCTGCCCCTGCAGTAAAGAGAAAAACCACCTAAGTGCTTGGCTGAGAAAAGAGAACACAACATATAACAAAGAGCAGAAAAGGGATCTACTGACAAAGAGGTATCAAACTTGTTTTTTCTAACCTGGTGAAGTTACAAAGTAACTAACTTTGGAAGAAAGCAAAGTTCCTAAACCAAAAGTCAGCCACAATGGAAGCAGGAACACTAACGCAACCTATCAAGGCCAGACTCCCAGCTGTCCAGAAAATATGGCTGCCACACTGGACCAAACACAGAGTCTGAAGACTCAAAGGGGCAACATTATAGCCTGGAAGCAAGCAGCTGGGTTGCCTGCTATGCTTAATCAAGATGGCCTGAAGAGCCACCTAGGAGGTTACCCAGGATAGAATAGGGGCTTTCTGTTTTATCAAGTGACAAATGTATTTTTCAAATTGCTAATGGATATTTTTCTACAACAAGAATTTCTAAAATTATAGTGCATTTGCAGCAATCTTTCTGTGTTTCAACTGTTCAGCTCTTTCTTCAATTCTCTCTAGCTACTTCAAAACTTATCTCTCTCTTTAAACTCCTTCCCTATCTACCTCCTTCCTTACTTTCAGGATATGACTGTCTCCCTCATATGCATGTGTGCACACAAACAAAATTTACTAGATAGGAACTCTCCTGTTTCCTACCACCTTGTCTCCAAACTTAATCAAATTCTGGCCCACCTGTCTCCTTCCTGCTAGAGTTAGGAACCCACTCCTCTCTCCCTTCCAAAGCTAATTCTATGTCAGCTAGGGCCTTCAAAAATCTCACTTTACCACTTCTCTCTCTACCCTTACCCTCCTTATAACCTCCTATTCCATCAACATTTAAACACAGTCAAAACTAGTGGTGCCTGGGTGGCTCAGTTAAGCCTCCGACTCCTGATTTCGGCTCAGGTCATGATCTCAGGGTTGTGAGATCGAGCCCCGCATCAGGCTCCAATGCTGAGCTTGGAGCCTCCTAAGATTGTCTCTCTCCCTGCCCCCCCTTCTCAAAAAAAAATAAAACAAAAAAGTTATTTAAAAAAGCACAGTCAAAACTATTCTCTCCATATATCTAATCTTATATAGTTCAATAGTTCTTAAAATGTGGTCTAAAGACTCCTTAGGGTCCTTGCAACCCTTTCAGGGGTCTGTATAAAACTGTATTTTCTTTTTTTCTTTTTTAAAGATTTTATTTATTTGACAGAGAGAGACACAGCGAGAGAGGGAACACAAGCAGGGGGTGGGGGAGTGGGAGAGGGAGAGGGAGAGGGAGGCTTCCCGCAGAGCAGAGAGCCCGGTGTGGGGCTCGATCCCAGGACCCTGGGATCATGACCTGAGCCGAAGGCAGACGCCTAATGACTGAGCCACCCAGGCGCCCCCTAAAAACTGTATTTTCTTAATACACGTCAACCAAAACAACATAGTACGAGAGAATGAATGCAGAAGCAGATATAAGGATTAAGTTGTATTCTATTAAGCCAGAAATGAAGGAGTTTTGCAAAAATGTAAAACAATGCCACTCTCCTCATAAATTTTCATGGAAAATAGTCATTTCATAACATGTATTTATATTAACATGAAAAAAGTTGTTTTTTTAATGACTTAATAAATTTTAAAATAGTTTTAATTTTTAATACATCATATATCAATAAAGGTAACCCACATAAACAAAAGCTCTCTGTGTTCCTCAGTAATTTCTAAATGCGTAAAAGGTCCTGAGACCAAAAAGAACCACTGCTTAAATCTTGGAAGAAAGAATGACCTCTGAGTCCCTCCTCAACTCTGGCTTCTATTCTCTCCACTGAAACTGCTCACATAGGCCACCAAAAGCCTTCCTACTGATTAATGCAGTCCATACTCTTATATTACCTTATTATATATTTGATGCTGACTAAATTACACTTTGAACTTTTCCCACAGTTCCCAATGATTACACACTAGGTTTTTTCCTTAATCCTCTTATGTGCTTCTCTTCACCTACTCCTTCCTTCTTTAAGCCAGCATTCCCCAGGATTTTATCCTCAACAACCTTTCCTTCTCATTATTTAAGATTTCCTAGGTCACCTCATTCATTCTTACACTTTCACTTATCATTTATAAGTTAATGCTTCACAAATCCATGGTAGATACAGCTAACTGTCTAACAAAGAACTGTGTTCTCCCTTCTATTTTATCAAGTAGTTTCTGAGAAGTTACCCAGCTAGGGATCTTATTTCTAAAATCACCTTATATTATAGGTGAAGTCATGTGATTAGTTACCACTAACAGAATGTGAACAAAACTGATATAGGTCATGTTCACACTGAGGTTGGTTATGAAATGGATGTGCCTTTTCAATACTCAATTCCTTTCCAATGGCTTCGTGCAGCTGAGCACAACCCTGGAAACCACATGTTGAAAAAGGCAGAACTCCAAGAAGGAAGGAGATGGGACCTCTGAAACACTGCTTGGAGAAAAACTGTTTATCAATGAGGAACATCCTTTTGAACTTCACATGACTGGGAAAAAAAAACAAAACTCTACTGCTTTAAAATTATTACATGCTCACTAGTTTTTATGTTACAGCACCTACCACTACATCTACTAACGAACTATAATGGATATCTTTATTTGAATAACCAACCAATACTTCCGTTCCAACATACATAAACCTAAAGTCACCAATTCCTAATTTCTTCTGTTCCTTCTATTGAATGGCACCAATATCCAAGCAATTACACAACCAGACAGTAAAGTGCCACACTTGATTCTTCCTTTCTCCTCCCTTCTTCCATCTAATTTCCAAGTCCTGTCCATTCTATTTCCCATAATGAACCTCTCAACAACTCTCTGTCCTCACTGACACAGTCTTATTCTAGGTCTCCAGTATCTGTCACTTGGATTATCAGAAGGACTCTTCTATTACAGATCTTTTCCTCAATCCCATTGGTTCACTTGAATCCTTTTCCACTGCAATTAGAATACTCTTTTGTAGATATAAAGCTAATCTGATCATATTTCTCTATTCTGACAACTCCTCTGTGGTCACCTTCAGAATGCACCGCAAAGATCTCCAGCTATAAGGAGTATAATTGACTAAGTACCCCAAGCTGATGTGTTCTGACATCTGTTGTGATGTCTGTGCAAGGCCACATATCCCAAAGGCTGTTCCTAGCCAGGGACTGATCACAGCAGACATAGTAAGGCAGACACATTTTGGCAACACATTAGCAATGAACTTTGACTTAAATACTTGGTAGGATAGGACACTTCCATTCAATCTTCTTTCATTTGGGGTCCGACTTGCATCACAATCTGAGGGCTCTCTTGACCTTTCCCAGCTCCCTCCTCATTTTCTCTTACATTGTCATTTTTCCTAATATTATCCTTGCATGTTTAATCGTGTCTTGCACCTGTTAAAAAACAGGTAGAGAACCCAAACTAACACACCCTCACTACTATCCAACTGCTTAAAGCCTAAGTTCAAATTCCTCACTACAGCCCAAAGCACCCTTTCTCATCAACTTCCTACTCACTTTTTTATTTCTTTTAACTCTCTTTACTCCTATTCTTTGCTCCATCAAAGAAGGGGATTTATTCACTTTCTTTCCTCATGCTATCATCTCTTGCTCCTAGGTCTGTGTACACACTACTGCTTTTTCCTAGAATATTTCTGTGCCCAAACACAGGGCTAATCCTTCCAGGTTAGGCTTCACTTCTTCAAGAAAGTCTGGGACTCTCCAGGACTGGATTAGGTACTCTTCCTCATTTCTATCACACCATGCTCTTTAGCATGTCCAAGAATTAACTGCACTCTTTGTATTACTTGTGTGATTCCCACTAACTACTGTATTACTTGTGTGATTCCCACCGTTGAGGCAGGAAGTTGTCTGCTTCGCCACTGCACCCTCGGGGACTAGCAGAGTGCTTAGCATAGAAGAGGTGCTTGAGAAATATTTGCTGATTAACTGGAAATGTAAAGAAAATAAGAAATGGTACTCAAATATCCTTGATTCACAATTACAAACGTGAAAGTAAAAGCCACTCATTATTTAAAGTCTACACTTTTGTAATGGATTAATTTCCTATCCTGTATTAAAACAGAGAAGATGAGTGTATTTAGTATCCATAAGGTAATTTACTATTTTAAGTGATAATGGATTTGTATTACTAAAATAAATAGCTTTTAATTAACCTCTTGAGCTTTGGAAAGTATCAAATTACAAAGAAAAAAGATTCAGTTATCTCCTTGTCACATTTTTACTTTATTAAAACCAATGAAATAGGGGCGCCTGGGTGGCTCAGATGGTTAAGCATCTGCCTTCGGCTCAGGTCATGATCCCAGGGTCCTGGGATCGAGTCCTGCATCGGGCTCTCTGCTCCTTGGGAGCCTGCTTCTCCCTCTGCCTCTCTCTCTCTCTGTCTCTCATGAATAAATAAATAAAATCTTTAAAAAAAAAAACAATGAAATAACTAATCATTTGAGTTATGAAAAAGCAGTACTATTTTTCTAAAAAATGTACAAACTTTCTTTTTTAAAAAGACTTATTTTGAGAGAGAGAGGAAGAGCATGAGAGCAGGGGGAGGGGCAGAGAGAATCTCAAGCAGACTCACCACTGAGCACAAAGCCCGACACGGGGCTTCATCTCACAACCCTGAGATCCTGACCTGAGCCAAAATCAAGAGCTGGACGCTTAACCAACTGAGCCACCCAGGCTCCCCAAAATATGCAAACTTTCTAAAGTACATGCCTGACACTGTAACTAGCCCATACCCCTTGCTGAATAAATGGTTGTTCGTTTGAATGAACATAAATTATAAAAAATAATAGAATGCAATATGGTTCAAGTTGGAAGAAAAACTGTTTCCTGCTTATATATATAACTAATATTTATTAAAATCAATTTGAAATAAAAATTCTCACTGAATAAAGAAAAAGAGAAGTATTTATCCTAGTCTAATTGCTGTCCACGTTCTGGCATGTTAGTTATTTATGTACCAGGAATATGACCAGCATCAATTTAGTTTAGCTTTGTAGGGTAAAACAAATGACTAGAAATTTTAGGAACAGTTTGTCACTTCAAAATGTTGAACTTAAATAATAACAACAATCAACTATCCAAATTACTAACTAAGCTGTTATTTTAATAAATCTTTAAACGTATATCAAATTTGAATATCTGCTCATCTATCTGAATTCAGGTCACAAAAATGAACACCATTTTAAAATTATTTTTATGGTTAGGGAAGAGAGAAGGGAGAAAGTGTAATACCAGTCTTCTTCAGCTGAAATATTAAAAAAAGCTGGTAAGGACTTTTTGTATCAATGACAGTGCCTTTCAAAGATGCATCAAAGTTATAAACAAGAAACAAACCAGATATATCTTCAGCAGTTTTTTTTCACATATAAAATAAATATTATGTTCAAATATACAAAAAGTATGTTTTTCAAATAATACAAATGTTATACATACTTCCAATTTAAATTCCTTTTCCACTTCTAGTATGTGAAACTCTGTGGTCTTATTAAAAGATCTACATTATTAAGAAAGAACTGCAAATTCTTGTTATACTGTTAACCTATATAAAACTTGTAAAACCAAAAGAACCATTTACCTATATTTCCAAGTAGTCCATTCATAACTGTGTTATTATCAGCCTTTAATGTACTGTTGTCCTGATTGATGAATTCAAGACTGTCTTGCAGCCTAAAGGGGGAAAAGAAACAATAAATTGCAAATTCATTTTATGCTCTTGATGGCAATTCTTTGCATATCTCAATGAAATTTTAAGTATAAAACTGTTTTTTTTTAAGTTTTAAGTATTCTTCTTAGTTTATAGCATTGAATCAGGGGTTGGCAACCCCTGAGGACTAAATCCAGCCTGCTGCCTGTTTTTATAAATAAAGTTTTATTGGAAAACAGCCATGCTATGTATACAGCCATGTATGTACTGTATATGGCTGCTTTAATGCTACATTGGTAGAGCTGACAAACCAGACATACTGCATGGCCCACAAAGCCAAAATTATTTACTATTTAGAACTTTACAGAAAAAGGTTACTGACTCTAATTTAAATTGTAAAGGCTTTCCCTCATATTTTAGACCTGAAATTATTTTCTAAACTTCTGGCAGGAAAAGAAGAAAAAAAAAAAAAAGAACAAAAATCAACGTATCATTAGTTCACACATTATAAATGAACTATATCACTCCTGTTAGTAAATTATTCAAAATAACAAAAATAAAATTACTTTATGCTTTTAGTACAAAGTATCTTCCTAGGGATTTTAAAAACCATCAGTAAAAAATTAGAAAAGATGAAGAAACTGAGAGGATCAGAGCTAGAATCAGAGATTCCAAAGCAGGATCTCTAATTTCTACTTTAGTGTTAAACTCTTGAAAATTAGCACTTTTAACATCAGTATTTTTTAAGCATCCATAATCCTGTGAAAAAATATCTCTCCCCTTTCCTTCCTTCCTAAAAGAAAAGTTAATAAAGAGCTATAAGTATTAGAACCTTAGCTAATAAAACCCCTGATAGGTCTTTTTGGAGCATTTACAATTAATGGAACCCTTGAGAATTTTTCTAGTTTTGAGTAGCCTCCTTGCTACCTCTCCTGCTGCTTTTGACTTTGTAACCCCACAGATTCTGGCTAGCCAGAGTTCTGATCTGGGCCCTGAAGTCCATCACTGGAATCCACTAACACCTCACCCTAACCCTAGTCCTTCATTTACTAAGTTCTGCATGTAGCCCATGATTCTAATATCAGGCCTGCCCTTGTTTCAGCTTCACTTTTCTAATCTTGGCATTAACACCTTGTGGTAATCTTGTGCCCCACCATGGGTGACCTAGGCCACTCCTGATTGCAGACTTAATTCTGCAAGGGATCTGAAAACTGAAGAGCACAATATACAGATGCTAACTCAGCATGGCATACAAAATGGAAAATCAGTATCTCATCCTAACATGGGAATGTCGTCAACATTTTACTTCCAGATATAGCTTCTAGGAGCAAATTAGAGAAAGAGAAAGCACATTTCCTATTCTTCAACTAAACTCAAATGAGAAGTAATCTGGACTCCATACAGAGAGCAGCTGAATGAATTAAAAAAAAATAACACCCAACAATATGCTGCCTACAAGAGACTCAGTTCAGCTTTAAGGATACATATAGGCTCAATGTGAAGGAACAGAAAAAGATAATCCATGTAAATGGAAATAAAAAAAGAGCAGAGAAAGCTATACTTAGAAAAAATAGACTTCAAGCCAAAAACAGTAACAAGAGAGAAATATGGTCATATAATACGAGGAGCAATTCATCAAGAAGACATAGCATGTAACAATCATAAATACAAATGCACTCAACATCAGAGCACCTAAACATATTAAGCAAACACTGACATATCTAAAGAGACAACAATGCAGTAATTAGTAAAGGACTTTAACATTCTACTTTCGACAATGAACAGATCATCCAGACAGAAAGTCAACAAAGAAATGTTGGACTTGAACCATACCTTACGCCAAATGGAACTAACAGATAAATCCATATATAGATATATCCAAGAGTAGCAGAATACCATTCTTCTCAAGTGGACATGGAACATTTTCTAATACAGATCACATGATAGGTCACAAAACAAGTTTTAGTAAATTTAAGAAGGCTGAAATCATACCAAGTACCTTTTCTGACCAGAATGGTATAATACTAAAAATCAGTAACAAAAGGAAAGCTGGACAGTTCACAAATATGTGGAGATTAAACAACATGACCCTGAACAACCAATGAGTCAAAGAAGAAATCAAAAGGCAAATCAAGAAATACCTTGAAACAAATAAAAATGGAAGCACAGCTTATCAAAACCTGTGAGATGTTACAAAAGCAGTTCAAAGAGGGAGGTGATAGCAATAAATGTCTACAGTAAGAAGCCAAAAAGATCTCAAATAAATGACGTTGAATTATACCTCAAAAAATGAGGAAAAAAACAAAGCCCACAGTTAGTTAGGAAGGAAGGAAATGATCAATGGGAGAATAAATCAAATAGAAAAAAGAAAAATAACATTGAAGATCGATAAAACTAAGAGCTGGTTTTCTGAGGAGACAAAATCAACAAACCTTTAGCTAACTCAGAAAAAAAAAGAGAAGACTCGAATAAATGAAATCAAAAACGAAAGAGACATTACATCTGATACCATACAAATAAAAAGGATCATGAGACCACTATAAACAGTTACACACCAACAAAACAGATAACCTATAAGAAATGGATAAATTCCGGGCGCCTGGGTGGCTCAGTCGGTTGAGCGACTGCCTTCGGCTCAGGTCATGATCCTGGAGTCCCGGGATCGAGTCCCGCATCGGGCTCCCTGCTCGGCAGGGAGTCTGCTTCTCCCTCTGACCCTCCTCCCTCTCGTGCTCTCTGTCTCTCATTCTCTCTCACAAAAAAAAAAAAAAAAAAAAAAAAAAGAAATGGATAAATTCCTAGAAACATACAACCTACCAAGAATGAATCATGAAGAAATAAAAAATCTGAACAGACTAATAATGAGTACGGAAAATGAATCATTAATCAAAAACCTCCCAACACAGAAAAGCCAAGGGGACCACATGGTTTCCTTGGTAAATTCTACCAAACATGTAAAGAAGAATTAATGCCAATTCTACTCAAATTGTTCCAAAAATCAAAGAAGGAACAATCCCAAACTCATCTTACAAGGCCAGCATTACCCTGACACCAAGGCCAGATAAGGACATTATAAGAAAATTACAGATCACTTCTCCTGAATATTATAAATGCAAAAGTTCTCCACAAAATACTAGCAAACCAAATTCAACAGAACATTAGAAGATCATTCAATATGATCAAGTGGGATTTTATCAGTGGACTGCAAGGATGCTTCAATATACACAAAGCAATAAATGAGAATTACCACATTAAAAGAATAAAAGATAAAAATCACATGATTATGTCAACAGATGCAGAAAAATCATATGACTGGGGTGCCTAGGTGGCTCAGTTGGTTAAGTGTCTGCCTTCAGCTCAGGCCATGACCCTGGGGTCCTGGGAAGGAGCCCTGCATTGGGTTCCCTGCTCTGCGGGGAGCCTGCTTCTCCCCTCTCCTCCCCACTCGTGCTCTCTGTCACTATCTCTGTCTCTCTCTCTCTCAAATAAATAAAAATCTTTAAAAGAAAGAAAGAGAAAGAAAGGAAGAGAAAGAGAGAAAAAGCATATGACAAAATACAACATCTTTCCATGAAAAAAAAAAAACCCTCAAAAAGTAGGTTGGAAGAACAAATATTGTTAAAATGTCCATAATACCCAAAGTCATCCATAGATTCAATGCAAGTCTTATCAAAATTCCAATGGCATTTCTCCAAGAAATAAGAGAACAATCCTAAAATTTGTACAGAGCTACAAAAGACCGTTAGTAGCCAAAGCAATCCTAAGAAAAACTATGCTACAACGCTAACATAATCAAACAGTATAGTACTGGCATAAAAATAGACACACAAACCAATGGAACAGAATTCAAGAGCCCAGAAAAAAACCCTGTATATACAGTCAACTAATATTTGATAAGGGACATTTAACTGGGAAAGGATAGTGCCTTCAATAAATGATGATGGGAAAACTGGATAACCACATGCAGATGAATGAAATTAGAACCCTATCTTACACCACTCACAAAAATGAACTCAAAATTGATTAAAGATATAAACAAAAGACCCCAAAACTGCAAATCTCCTAGAAGAAACCATAGGGTTTAAAAAGCTCCTTGACAATGGTCATAGCAGCAGTTTCCTAGATATGACACAAACAGCACAAGCAACAAAAGCAAAAATATGTAAATGGGAATACATCACACTAAAAAGCCTCTACACAGCAAATAAACAACTGATAAAATTAAAAGGCAAACTATGGAATGGTAAAAAATATTTGCAAATCCTTTATCTGATAAAGGGTTAATATCCAAAATATATAAGTAATTCATACAAATCAATAGCAAAAAACAACCTAACTAAAAAATTAATACTTCCTCTGAATATTCAGAAGAATTGAATAGACAATTTTCCAAAGAAGACATGCAAATGGCTAAGAGGTACATGAAGAGGTGCTCAATGTCACTAATCATCAGGGAAATGCAAATCAAACCATAACAAGGTATCACCTCTCACCTTTTATAATAGCTAACATCAAAAAGACAAGAGATTAACAAGTGGTGGACAGGGTATTGAGAAAAGGGAACCCTTGTGCACTGCTGGTGGAAATGTAAATTGAGGCAGCCACTGTGAAAACAGTATGAAGTTCTTCAAAAAATTAAAAATAGAACTACCATATGATCCAGGAATCCCACTTTTGGATATATATCCAAAGGAACTAAAATGAGGATCTCAGAGATATATGCACTCAGGTGTTCACTGTGGCATTAGTGACGACCATCCATAAATGGAGACAAACTGAGTGTCTATCATCAGATGAATGGATAAAATGTCACACACACACAAAGACACACACACACACAGAAGAATATTATTTGACCATGAGAAAAGGGAATCCTGCCATTTGCGACAATCTGAATGAACCTTAAGGGCATTATGCTAACTGAAATAAGTCAGACAAAGAGAGACAAACACTGTATAGTATCACTTACCTGTGCAATAAAAAAACTGAACACAAAGAAACAGAAACCAGGGTGATGGTTACCAGGGGTTGAGAATGGGGGAAATGGGGTTATAGATAACAGTCAAAGGGTACAAACATCAATTATAGGATTATTAAGTTCTGAGATCTAATGTATAGCATGCTGACTATAGCTAATAATACTGTTATTTCATATACTTGAAAGTTGCTAAGAGAGTAAACCTTAAGTGTTCTCACCACAAAAAAGAAATGGTAATTTTGACAGGATGGAGGTGTTAGCTAATACTATGGTGGTAATCATTTTGTAATATATAAATGTATCAAATAAATGTGTTGTACACATTAAATTTACACAATGTTGGATGTCAATTATATCTCAATAAAGCTAGAAGAAAAAAGTCTGACCTCCATAAACTTTCAAACTTCAGGAAGAAAATCTCAATTTAAGCTGCAACCCTAAGAACAGTCTGTTAGTTTTCACACTTTGCACATCCTAAATAATCCATTTCTCCCAGCATTCATAATCACTTACGTATTGAGACTTCCACAGATACTGCTGCCGGTCCGTGCAGTAAAAACTTTGCTGAGCATAAGTTGTGGAGGGGAACTATGAAGAAAAAGAAAGGGACAGAGACAGAGATCAAAACTAAAACATAAAGAACTTCTCAATTTATTACAAATAAAAATGTATATGGGCGCCTGGGTGGCTTAGTTGGTTAAGTGTTGGACTCTTGACTTTGGCTCAGGTCATGGTCTCAGGGTTGCGAGATCAAGCCCCATGTCAGGCTGCATGCTGTGCATGGAGCCTGCTTAAGATTCTCTCTCTCCCAGGGGCGCCTGGGTGGCTCAGTCGGTTAAGCGTCTGCCTTCAGCTCAGGTCATGGTCCCAGGGTCCTGGGATCAAGCCCCGCATCGGGCTCCCTGCTCGGTGGGAAGCTTGCTTCTCCCTCCTCCCACTCCCCCTGCTTGTGTTCCCTCTCTCGCGGTGTCTCTCTCTGTCAAATAAATAAATAAAATCTTAAAAAAAAAAGATTCTCTCTCTCCCTCTCCCTGTTCCCATCCCCCCCACCAAAAAAGGTATAAATCACAAAGATATCATTGCATAGTTACAACAGTCATGAAGTAGCATGAAACCCATAAAACACCATAAATCTGACATGCTCAATCTGTGTGAAGACTACAGGAAATTCTCCCATCTTCAAAAATTACATGTTCTAAAATGGATTATGAAAAATCAGAAAAACCCTCACCGGATCTGATGAATTTTTAAGGTAGAACCTTTATAGCTCATTGCTACTGAGCCAAACATCATCTCTCCAAGCATATTGGCATCAGAAGAGCACCGAGAACCCTAAAAAATAACCATAACGTTAATAAAACTGCAGAATTTAAAACCTATTTCAAATATTGAATTTTACTGAAAATTCCTTTGCTACACTTATTCTACATACTTTTTTAAAAAGTGACTCTACATTGTATACACTGTTCTATAGCTTGATTTTCTTCATTTCACAATGTGTTACAGATCTAACCATATTGTTATACAAAGACTCCTTCTGAAGAGCTGCATAGTATTCTACTGTATGAAAATACCACAGTTCACCTTACTGCTGGACATTTAGGTTAATTCCAGGTTTTTATAATACTTAATGCTTAAATGAACACTGTTAACCACATCTTTTGCATATGCAATGTTTCTCCAGGGCAGAAAGTAAGAAATAGAATTCACTAAACATACAGAACAGTTTTTACCACTCCTACTGTGCAAAAGAGGTATCTATAAACATGGTAATTTATATCTATTTTGTATTTTTTAAAAGGACTTACTTAAAACATTACAATGTCTTGCTCTCAAAGAACTCCAATTAAAAGTTATTCCTTTCCATTATTCTTTAAATGTCTCTGTCATCATAGGAGTCAGAAAAAAAGTAAAATTGAACTCATCCATTTGGTTACTAATTAGATACTGTGGTAAATATCACTAATTACCCACAAAATATCTTATTCTTTACTTTTGAAGTCTAATTTGTTTCAGGGCAGCAATGTGTACCCCCCCCCCTCAAAATGCATTTCACAGCCTCCCTTGTAGACAATTTGTGAGTTGGTTTCTACATCCAAAAGGTTAAACTAATGGCTGGAATAGCACTTTCACAACTTATGCATTTATATGCATTCAACAAAGGCCTGGTCAATGAGATATAAATGGAAGTCACTGGAAATGGAGATGCCATATTAGGACCACAAGGCAATAATTACACATTAACTCTAGCTAAGTAGAAAGATAAGGATGCCTTGGTTTGTAAAGCCATCTTGAAACCCATGTACCATACCTAGATGGCCTTTCAGACTTGTCACGTGAACAAAATAATCCCTAGGAATAATGCAATTCCTAACTTACACAGTTATATAATAAAACAAGTGATGAGGAAGAGGACCTAAATAACTATCTAAAATAATAACTGATTATTATTCACAAATTTCACTAAGCCATTCCATCATAAAAAATAAAAAATTAGGAGTTTTAAAAAATATTTAAAAGACTCTTCTGATGATAACAAAGTGTTGAAGAGCCCCATTTTACATGTGGAGGCCAGGGAATATATCTGCACACTATTTTTATTTTTATGTGATTCTTCTACTCTTCTGCTTATTTAATGCCCATCTGGGTTTTTAAAAAATCTATATATTTACATTGCTAGCTTTCTTAAAAAAGCATCTTCAAATAGCAATCTATTTCATTATATATAACTATTTTGTATTAGTTTTTTTAATATATATTCATTTACATATTATTTTTTCTCTCTTAGGTATTATAGTCTTAATTTTGTTTTAATAAAGACACAAAGCCAATGTTTAAGAAAAAAATCACTTCCGATATACCTGCTTACTAAAATAACTCATCTAGGGATCTGATTAAGAAAAAATTTTTATTTCAAAACACAAAGGTTTGGGTACTAAAAACAACATTTTAGGAACAGAGAGAATAATTCTTTTAATGATCAAGTGCGAAGTTTTTTTTTTTTTTAAGATCAATGCCTATCTTCAAAACTATTATGAATTCAAATATCAAAGCATTTACAGATTTTACTACTAAAACTGGAAAAGAGTCCTCAGAAAGCAAAATATAGTAAAAATAAATTCATGTTTAAATTTCATTAGACCATATAGTTTGCCAGTAAAGGTTATCTTTGCCTGCTCTAATACATACCAAATAGTTATCATGAATGTCACTGGCATGTTATGTATTTTTATGAAACATAATCTATAATAAAGGTTATAATTTAAAAAGTGCTATTATCTTTCACGCTTTTTTTAAATAGGCCTTTATTTAAAAGGTCAATTTTTTAAGTACCTATTGCTAGAAGCTTTTAATCTGTAATAATCTGTGTAGACCAAAAATAATGTTCTAGTTACCGAAAATCACATTTATCAAGTGTAGTGAACTATATGCTACAATAATTCAATGTCTCTTGCTAAAAAAGCAGATTTCCAGGACCATACTGAGCCTATATCAGAATATCTGGGCACGTAGCCTGGGAATATGAACTTTAAAAAAAGAAAATCTCTAGGGATCTTGATGCAACATGAGGGTGCAATCACTCAATGCTTCAGGGTTTCTGCAATCTGGATCCAAGGGCTAATAATGATTTTTAACTGCATTGTATCAGGCAGATATGCAAGTTTACACAATTCATCAAATCAGCAAACACCCAACATGGTATAAGTATGATGATGTCACATAGCATAACACTATTAGGAACTTACTAAGGTATCATGCTTAAGCTGGAGGAAAAACAGGGGAAGACCCCTGGGGCAACTATATAGTACCTCCTAGTATCTGGATTTTAAACACTTCAGAGCTCTTTCATATACACTGTCACATTGACATGAAGAAGGGTCACTTCCCATCCAAACACAATTACTAATTACAAATAATTTAAAGACCCAGAATTCCATGTTGATATTGCTAAATATAAAATACTTGTGATTCATTCATGCAAACTTGGATGACACAAATAAATTCACATAGATGACATTCACTTGGTATGAAGCCAAGCATTTAATCTTATGTAAAATACAACAAGTTTATACATAAGTTCCCATTAGGTACTAATTTGTTTAACTTTGTATTTTAAAAGAGTCAGATTACTTCTGAAGTATATAAATGTCCATTTCTGCATGTGTATGCTTCCAATCATACTACAATTTCATACTACAGCCAAACTGTATTATTAGTTTATATTTATATTCATATTTCAATAATTTATAAGTATCTAAAATGAATTATTCTGGTAGCCCAAAAAATCTGAATTGGGAAATAAAAGGGAGAAACTACCCCTTGCTACGTATGCCCAGTTTCTGAACTTCCTAAGATTTATCAAAATGCATAAACTTACTTATTTAATTACCTGCCTCCCCAGAAAGTTAAGGACTAGTTCCTGTTATATCCCCAGTCCCTAGGATAGTGCATAACACATTGTAGGTACTCAAAAGTAGTTGTGAGTGAATGAATGAATAAATAAATGACATCAATGATCTTACTTGGTACTTCGAACACTGGTCTTTTACATCAGAAGATGAAGTCACAGAACTATCCAGTGAGGAAGAACTGTCTCCTCCAGGTTTCAGTTGGCAGCATTTCCCAAAGACTTTTACTTGAGCATCACTACAGAGTTTCTGAAATAGAGATATTATGCCCATTCATATTAATAAAAGACTTTTCATCATATACAAGTTTAATTATAGTATAAAAACCTTTGAAAAAACCAAGTATGAGATAATTCAAAGTAATATAACCTTGGTAAAATGATTTGCATTTTACTGCATTTTCTCCAGTACTGTTTTCCATTCTTGTGGAGTTTGTATTGTGCTTTTCTCACCAAGGTTATCAAATCATGGAATTTTTCTTATCATTATGGTCTACAACAATGTTCATTACTAGTGACATAATATATTACAGCAGTTTTCAAATTATTTGATCTCAAACCCCCTTTTAGGCCTTTTGTTTGTGTGTTATATCTATCAATATTCTCCCATATAAGAAATTAAAATGGAGAAACTTTAAAATATTAACTCACTTAAATATAACAATACACACATTACAGATTAACATTAAATAACATATTTTTATGAAAAAAACTTTTTTCATTAAGTAACATTAACATATTTTTGTGAAAAAAACTTTCATGGAGAGATGTAGGGATGGGAGAAATAAAAATGAAGGTTTTGTATTTTACTAAATGTGTGTGTCTCTACATATATGAACTTATGTTTATTATTTTGAAATGAGAATGTATTCATGTATTGAACAGTTAAATTTTTAATAACAGCTGAGTTTAGGACCAGAAGGCTGTACAGTGGTGTAGTATGAAAGAATCATATATTTCTATTTCTTTTTCTCTATGCTCTTGCTTTCCTCCTAATTTCCCCACAGGTTCTAGAGCTTTCACTGCCCACAACTACCGAAGTTGCAATCCACCAAGGACTTTGATACTCCTAAAAGTATTCTGGTGCTTTATCACATTTACCAGTATGTAACTCTTCCCTGTAAAAGACCTCAGTAGGTTTTCAGAAGAAGTAATGTGACTGAAATCACAATTTTTGAAGGCCAATTATTTTACAAGTTGCCACCATCACCAAAGGCATTGTAAAAGAGAACACATGATAATTCCAAAAATGTAAAGAGCATGATAAACTAAAAAGAACAAGGGCTTTAAAACTAAATAGACATGAATTTAAATCCTGGCTCCTTGGCAAGTTACTTGACCTCTCTAAGCTTATCTATTTAATGAAGAGAAAGGGGTGTGTGTGTGTGTGTGTGTATCTCATTATGTACTTATAAATAAATAAATATATAAAGTGCCCTATACAGCATCTAGAACTAGCATATGCTTACTGGTTTTTAGTTATCAATACTATAGAAAAAAGCTGAAGTAAGAAAAACTGAATGCCTACTGAAATAACTGAATGTCTAATCTGGAGTCAGGAACTTCACTAGTTATTTCCATTTGTATTATTTCATTTAGAGACTTACTAAAAATACTGATTATTTTTAGCACTGATATTCTTGGCCACATCTTAATAAATTTCTACTTAATGATCACCATCAAAATTATAGGCCTTCAAGCATATTTTCTGTAATATTCAGGACAGTAGATATTATAACCCAGTTTAACTGATAAGAAACCTGAAGCCCACAGAGGTTAAGTAACTTCACCAAGATTACAAGAACTAGTAGGTCTATAATATACTTAAAGGCAAAACCCAGCTAGCTTTACATGAAAGATACTCAACATCACTAGTGATTAGGGAAATGTAAACTAAAACCACAGTGAGTTACCACTTCATGCCTATTAGAATGGTCATCATCAATAAATCAAGAGACAGGGACGCCTGGGTGGCTCAGTTGGTTAAGCGACTGCCTTCAGCTCAGGTCATGATCCTGGAGTCCTGGGATCGAGTCCCGCATCGGGCTCCCTGCTGAGCAGGGAGTCTGCTTCTCCCTCTGACCCTCCCCTCTCTCATGTGTGCGCTCTCTCTCACTCATTCTCTCTCTCTCAAATAAATAAAATCTTAAAAAATAAAAATAAAAAAAATAAATAAATCAAGAGACAACAAATACTGGCATGGATGTGGCAAAAAAAAAAAAAGGGAAGCTTTGTGCATTACTGTAAATTGGTACAGCCACTATGAAAAATAGCATGGAGGATCCTCCAAAAATTAAAACTCGGAACTACATTACAATGCAGCAATTCCACTTTTGGGAATACATATCCAAAGGAAATGAAAACACTAAGTCAAAAATATATCTGCACCCCCCATGTTCATGGCAGCATTATTTACAATAGTCAAGACATGGAAAGAACCTAAGTTTCCATCAACGGATAAATGGATAAAGAAGTTGTGATATAGATATATATATATAGATAGATAGATAGATAGATAGATAGATGATATTCAGTATATCTGTTTATTATATATAGATATAGATATATATCAGCCATAGAAAACAAGGAAATCCTACCATTTGCAACAACAAAGATAGACCTTGAAGGCATTATGCTAAGTGAAATGTCAGGGAAAAACAAATATTGTTCAGACTTGTGGTTACCAGCAGTGGAGGGTGGGAGAAAGGGAATTGGAGGGGGTGGTAAAAGGTAACAAATTTCCAGTAATAAGATAAATAAGTACAAGGGATGTAATAATGTACAAGAGAATAACTATAGACAACACTGCTATATGATATATGAAAGTTAAGAGAATAAATTCTAATAATTTTTATCATAAATAGATTTTTTCCTTTCTTTTTATTCTATCTACATGAGAATATAAATGTTAGCTGAACGTATGGTGGTAATCACTTCACAGTATATGTAAATTAAACCATCAGGCTGTACATCTTAAAACTATGGAGTGATATATGTCAATTATTTCTCAGTAAAACTGGGGGAAAAAACCCAAACTCAGTGGGCCTGTTGCAAACCACAATTTTATAAGTTAAAAAAAGTATGTGAGTATTACGTGGACCAGTAACTAAGAAACAAAGTTGAATGAAACAGTCCCTTTCCTCATGGAACTAACGAGAGAAAGAGAGATTTAACAAATAACTAGACAAATATGTATAATATGTGTATATATATGTATAATATATAAATATATATATATTTTTTCAAATATGTCCTATGTTAGCAACAGCTAACTCATATTGCACTTACTATCTGCTCAAGTACTATTCCATTTTACATAAAGCCACTACTCCTTTACACCTCACAACAACTCTATTATCCCCATATTACAAATGAAGAGGTTAAGGATCAATGATGTTTAAGTGAACTGCCTAAGAGAGAACTTAACCTAGTCTAGGGAGATCAAGGAAGCTGGGACTACAAAAAAAAGGAAAGGAGTTAAAAAGGTGAAAGAAGAATGGGAGGGCTAGAAAGATATTCCTGGCTGAGGGAACTCTGTATATCTAATCTCTGAATCATGAAGCAATTTGCCATAGGAAGGAAAGGGACAAACATACATCAGTTTCAAAACTGAAGCATAAACATGTGCATAAAAGTGTACATAAAAGTTCTTACTACAAACACACACACACACACACACCCTTCTCCCCTACCAACTCCCCAGCTGTTCAGTGTCTTTTCTCTCTCACATTCTGAAGTTATGGCTTTTCTGAATCCAAACAGCAACAACTTCTGTGGAAGATGGTCTAGTGAGGGGACAGAGCACAGTCAGCAACCCTCAGGTAGACACAGGCCATCTATGAGCACAACTGTAGAGCAAAAAGGATTCAGTTTTTTTTCCTTATCTTACTTTCATTCCTAAAGGAATCATGCCATACTTTATTTTTAACCCACAAAAAATATGTTCTAGGAATGCATAAAAAATGTTATAAACATCACTGGAAAAAACCTGGCTTTTTATAGATTATAATTTTTATTAACTATTTTTTTTTCCATCTTCACATAATCACAAACAAGTTGCAGGTTTAGTTCAAAGAATTTTTTTTTCTGAATTAAATGGGAGTAAGTTGACTACCTGATACACTATGAACTCCTAAAGTATCAATACCTGAATGTGTACTTCCTACAAACAAGGACATTCTCTACATAACCACAATACAGCTACTTTTCATGTGGCATATGATCTCAATGCCCATTTATGATAATATTCTTGACACTGATGATCAGTATCAAGTGATTAAGGTGGTGCCTACCAAGCATCTCCACTGTAAACAAATGCTCTTCTCCTCTATCATTAACAATATTTTTGGTTGGGGGGACTATGAAATTCATATGCTGCTTATACTTATATGCCATAATATACTGTTTCTCACCAAACTTTCAATTTATTTAGATCATATAAACTCATGGTTTCCTATTTCATTCAATGGGTTGTAATTTGCTACTATCATTACTTGTTTTTATGCTAGAGTTTTCCCTACTTAGCCAGTGACAACCCCTTCAAGCTGGCTTCTATGTTCCTTTGACATGTTCTCACCATTTTTTAAGCTTTCATCACAAGTTCCAGGCTTATTCTTTTCCTTCCCTGCTTCAGCCCAAGGACCAGTCATTTCTCTAAGAAGCCTTTTTCCTTTTAGTGGAAAATGGAATCTAGACAATAAGATCTAGATGCTAGGTATGCCCATTTGTTGGGGACTCACTGTTCCTCTGCTTTCTCAGTAGATAGAGCTAAAGAGTATACATATGTGTTTAACACACACATAAACAAGTTTATATCTACGTTTATCATATTTATGTATATATGTATATGAGTGTATATGTGTGTGTATATATATGTACATATATATGCATATATATATATATATATATATATATATATATATATAAACTTAGGTTCACAATAAATCCAATTCCAATCCAACACCACAGGGTTCTTCTAGTTTTCTCCTTTTCCTTATTTGTAACTTCCTTTCTAACATTCAGAAAAACAGGCCTCTCATTATCCTTCATATGTATTTATTTAATCAACTCCCTCATATGAAACCAGTTTTTCATTTCCCCTGTCACTCCCTCACATGCATGGACGTTTTCCTCAGGCTCAGACAGCCAAGATGGATATCCTCCCCATCCAATACTGTATCAAGCAGCACCTTATGGAGATGCCCTCCTTACCTTACCTGAGCTCCAACACTCTGCTCTGGGCCACCATGCCTCCAACACCTGACGTAAGTGTTCAGCCCTACCTAATGGTTTTAGGACTAAATTGTTCAGAAAGGGGAAATGGATGGGAGGAAGGGAGACTTGGGGGATCAAAAATTTTAACCTGGACACATAACCAACCATATTTCATGTATCAGATTCTATATCACAACTGAAATTCAAATAAATAACCAGCACTTATATAATATTTTTCAGTTTACAAAAGTTTTTCACATGAATTTCCAACTTTTTTTCTTGTTTTGTCAACTTTTAGTAATATATATAAGAAATCCATTCATATGATTCAAAAGTAAAAACAATATAAAGAAGTATATACACAGAAATCTAGATCTGACCCTTTTTCTAGTACCCTGTTTCCCACTCCACACATTCCCAATAGGTAAAATCCCTTTAAATGGTTTATTATTGTCCTTCTAAAAAATAAAAACTCTTTTTGCAACACAGTATTACTTTCCTTCCACTATTAGAGAAACGGTAAGTAATTCAGTTCTGCCTTGCTTTATGGTTCACTAAAAGCCTAGAGAATCTTCCCATTTATCTTTAGAAATCCTCTTTATATATATATGTATATATATATACAGCTGAATAGTATTCCAGTGTGTAAATACATTATAGCTTATTTAACCATTCATCTGTTAATGACATTACTGGTGAAACTGCTGAGTCAAAACAAAAATAGATACAACTTCCGGCGAAGATGGCAGAGTAGGAAGATCCTACCTAACTTCATCCCATCCCATGAATACAACTAGATAACACCCACATCAGTGTAAATAACCAAGAAAATAACCAGAAGTCTTGCAGAACAGACTCTCCACAGCTAAATGTAGAGAGGGAGGCACGGTGAAGAAGGTAGGAAGGGCAGAGAAGCCATCAGGAGTTAAATGGACCACAGGACTATCCACATGAGGGAGGGACACCGCAGGCTCCGAGAGGGATAAAAAATGGACCCTCAGGCCTGGTGCCCCAAGCACTGGGAGCCCACATGCGGGCCTCCATTACATTTGGATTTTGAAAACCAGTGGGCCTAATCTCACAAGTTGTTACAGTCTGTGGAGTAAACACCTGGAACTGTAAAATTCAGCAGGCTCAGCTCTAGGAGAGCAGAGAGAGCAGAGGAAACTGTGCCCCTGCTCTTAAAGAGATAGCACCACAAACAGCCCCATGGAGATACAGCACAGAAGGAGCAGTCTGAAAAACGTGTAGGGTAGACAGGGGGGTGAGTTGTTTACTAATCTCAGAGCAAGTGAGGGAGGAGCAGGGATCCCTGAAGACTTCTCCAGGAACAAAGGAGCCATCAGGCACCATTCCAGCCCCCACCCCACCCACCAGCCTAGACACACAGACACCTGGGGGAAATAGCCCAGCGCAAACAAACTCCAACTAACTTGCTAAGAGAGCACCTCACCCCTGTGTTCTCCTCAGTACATGCCCCCACCAGCCAGGCCTGGTTCCAGGCAGCCCCTCCCACAGCAAACCTACACAAACCTGGCTAATACCAAGAAACCACCCCTCCTTTCTCCTGCAGACCTGCCTCCTCCAATACGTCCTTGGCCAGAGCCCATCCAAAGTGGTGCACAAACCTGGTACCATGCAAGCAGCCTTGAGAGGTGCCAGGACCACTTCAAAGTGACTCCTGCACAAGGAGAGAGGAAGACAACCACACACACCAGTTTAACTGAGGTCCAGCAATGAGGGGCAGATATCTGGTCTGACTATGGGCCCCACCCACCACCAACAAAAGCTTCTGAGGTAAACACAGGCAAAGCACCCTACAGTTCCGTGCTACCACATATCTGGAAAATGACTGGTCTGACTCATCAAGAACAAGGCAGCCCCAAATTGGCCCACTAACATAGGAACCAAACTCTGCCAACAAGAGGCAAAGAGAGCCATGGTACACAAATGAACTGAAGGTAAATGTGGCTCAGCCACAACAGTGGGGTGCAAGCAATATGCATAGGAGACATCCCTGAAGCTCCAGGTTCTGGTGAACAAAGGACACTGCACTACAGGGCACTACAGAACCTGTTCTTCATAAAGCCACTACTTTCTTTTTTGTTTTTTTTTTAAAGATTTTATTTATGTGAGAGAGAGAGACAGCATGAGAGCAGGGAGGGTCAGAGGGAGAAGTAGACTCGATGTGGGACTTGATCCCGGGACTTGAGGATCATGACCTGAGCTGAAGGCAGTTGCTTAACCAACTGAGCCACCCAGGCGCCTACTTTCAAGAGCAGGAGACATAGCTGATTTCACATAGAAACAGACACAGAGAGTTAGACAAAATGAAGAGACAGAGAAATATGCCAAATGAAGGAAGAGGGAAAAAATAACAGCAAGAGAACTAAACAAAATGGAGATAAGTAAAATGCCTGAAAGAGAATTTGAAGTAATGGTCATAAAAATACTCACTGAACTTGAGAAAAGAGTAGAGGACCTCAGTGACACCCTCAACAAAGAGACTGAAAACATAAAAAAAAAAAAAAAACAATCAATGATTAAGAAATCAGTAACTGAAATTAAAAATACACCAGATGGAATAGTAGACTAGAGGAAATGGATGAACAGATCAGTGACCTGGAAGACAGAGTAATGGAAAGCAATCAAGCTGAACAGGAGAGAGAAAAAGTAATAATTAAAAATGGAAACAGACTTAGGGAACTCAGAAATACCATCAAGCATAATAACATCGACATTATAGGGATCCCAGAAGGAGAAGAAAGAGAAAACGAAGCAGAAAATTTATTTGAAGAAATAATAGCTGAAAACTTCCCAAACTGGTGAAGGAAACAGAAATCCAGATCCAGGAGACACAGAGAGCCCCCAACAAAATCAACCCAAGAAGGCCCACACCAAGGTACATAGCAATTAAAATGGCAAAAAGTAGTGACAAAGAGAGATTTTTAAAAGCAACGAGAAAAGAAAACAGTTACATACAAGAGAAACCACATAGGCCCATCAACCAATTTTTCAGCAGAAACTCTGCAAGCCAGAAGAGAGTGGAATGATATATTTGAAGTGCTGAAAGAAAAAATCTGCAACCAAGAATACTCTATCCACCAAGGCTATTGTTCTGAATAGGAGAGATAAAGCATTTTCCAAACTTAGAGCTAACATCAACTTAATAGTTATATGCATAATATGTTATATATAAACCTAATAGTAACCATAAATCAAATACCAGTAAAAGATATGCAAAAATTTAAAAAATGAAAATCCAAATACATCCTAAAGAAAGCCAGCAAACCATAAGAGAACAGAGCAAGAGAAGAAAGGAACAGAGAAAAACTACAAAAACAATCACAGAACAAGTAACAAAATGGCAGTATGTACATACTTATCAATAATTACTTTGAATGCAAATGAAGTAACACTCCAATCAAAGGACATACAGTGACAGATGGATAAAAAAGCAAGACCCATCTATATGTTGCCTATAAGAGACTCATTTCAGACATAAAGTCATGCAGAGTGAAAGTAATGGAATGGAAAAGCATTTCCCATGCAAATTAAAGTGTAACGAAACCTGGTGTAGCAATACTTGTATCAGACAAAATAATATTAAAACGAAGACTGTAACAAGAGACAAAGAAAGATACTATATAGTAATAAAGAGGACAAGCCAACAAAAAGATATAACAATTATAAATATTTACATAAAGCAGCTAATAACAGGCATAAAGAAAGTAATGGATAGTAACACAGTAATAGTAGGGGACTTTAACACCCCACTTACATCAAATGACAGATCAACCAAACAGAAAATCAGCAAGGAAAGAGTGGCTTTGAATGACACAGTGCACCAGAGAAATTTAACAGATAGATTTAGAACATGCCATTCTAAAAAGCAGAATACACTGTACATGGAACATTCTCCAAAACAGATCATATATTAGGCTACAAAACAGGTATCAACAAACTAAAAAAGATCAAAGTCATACCATGCATCTTTTCTGACCACAGTGCTATGAAACTAGAAATCAACCACAAGAAAAAATCTAGAAAAAACACAAATACATGGAGGTAAAATAACATGCTACTAAACAATGAATGGGTCAACTGAGAAATCAAAGAGGAAATGAAAAAATACATGGGAGACAAATGAAAATGAAAATACAGTGGTCTAAACCTTTGGGATGCAGCAGAAGAGGTTCTAAGAGGGAAGTTTATAAAAATACAGGCCTACCTCAAGAAAAAATAAATAAATAAACTACCTGACCTCATACCTAAAGGAGCTAGGAAAAGAAGAACAAACAAAACCCAAAACCAGTAGAAGGAAATAACTAAATAACAAAGATTAGAGAAGAAATAAACAAAATAGAAACTAAAAAAACAAGAGAACACATCAATGAAACCAGGAGCTGCTTCTTTGAAAAGATCAACAAATTGATAAACCTTGGCCCGACTCATCAAAAGAGAGAGAGAGAGAGAGAGAACTCAAAATCATAAAGGAAAAAGGAGAAATAACAAACTAACATGACAGAAATATAAACGATTATAAGAGATTATTAAAAATTACATACCAACAATCTAGACAACCTAGAAGAAATGAAAAAATCCCTATATACATGTAATCTCCCAGAACAGAATCACAATGAAATAGAAAATCTGAATAGACCAATACCGGCAACAAAACTGAATCAGGAATAAAAAATCCCCCAGCAAACAAAAGGCCAGGACCAGATGGCTTCACAGGAGAATTCCACCAAATATTTAAAGAAGAGTTAATACCTATTCTTCTCAAACTATTGCAAAAAACTGAAGAGGAAGGAAAGTTTCCAAATTCACTGTATGAGGTCAGCATCACCCTGATACCAAAACCAGATAAAGACACCTTTAAAAATGAAAGAAATACTGGCAATATCCCTGATGAACACAGATGCAAAAATTCTCAATAAAATACTAGCAAACCAAATTCAATACATTAAAAAGATCATTCACCACAATTAACTGGGATTTATTCCTGGGTTGCAAAGGTGTTTCAATATTTACAAATCAATCAACATGACATATCACATTAGCAAGAGAACAGATAAAAACCATATGACCATTTCAGTGGATGCAGAAAAAGCATCTGATAAAGTATAACATCCATTCATGATAAAAACCTCAACAAAGTAGGTTTAAAGGAAACACAGCCCAACATAATAAAAGCCATATATGAAAAACCCACAACTAATATCACACTCAATGGTGAAAAACTGAGAGCTTTTTCCCTAAGATCAGGAACAAGACAAGGATGTCCACTCTCACCACTTTTATTCAACATAGCACTGGAAGTCCTAGCCACAGCAATCAGACAACAAAAAGAAATGAAAGGCATCCAAACAGGAAAGGAAGAAATAAAACTTTCAGTAACTAAGGTGATATGATACTATATATAGAAAACCCTAAAGACTCCACCAAAAAACTACTAGAACCAGTAAGTGAATTCAGTAAAATTGCAGGATACAAAATCAATATACAGAAATCAGTTGCATTTCTATATGCTAATAATGAAGCAGCCAAAAGAGAAATTAAGAAATAATCCCATTTACAACTGCACCAAAAAGAATAAAATACCTAGGAATAAACTTTGCCAAAGAGGTCAAAGACCTATTCTCTGAAAACTATAACATAATGATTAAAGAAATTGAAGCTGACACAAATAAATGGAAAGATATTCCATGCTCATGGATTGTAAGAACAAATATTATTAAAATATCCATACTACCCAAAGCAATCTGCAGATTTAACACAAACCCTATCAAAATACCAACAGCATTTTTCACAGAACTAGAACAAAAAAATCCTAAAATTTGTATGGAACCACAAAGACCCAAATATCCAAACACAATCTTGAAAAAGAAAACAAAACTGAAGGTATCATAATCCCAGATTTTAACATCCACTCCAAAGCTATAGTATTCAAAACAGTATGGTACTGGCACAAAAACAGACACAAAGATTGATGGAATAGAGAGGCCAGAAATAAACCTACAATAATATAGTCACTTAATCTTCAACAAAGGATGCAAGAATATACAACGGGAAAAAGTCTCTTTAACATAGTGTTGGGAAAACTGGACAGCTATAGACACAAGAATAAAACTGGACCACTTTCTTACACAATACACAAAAATAAACTCAAAATAAAGACCCAATTATAAGACTTGAAACCCTCAAAATCCTAGAAGAGAGCATAGGCAGTAATCTCTCTGACATCAGCCATAACAACATTTTTCTAGATATGTCTCCTAAGGCAAGGGGAAGAAAAGCAAAAATAAAGTACTGTGACTACTTCAATCTAAAAATCTTCTGCACAGCAAAAGAAACAATCAACAAAATTAAAAAACAGTCTATTGAATGGGAGAAGATACTTGCAAATGACATATCTCACAAAGGGCTAGTATCCAAAGTATAAAAAGAACTTCTACAATTCAACACCAAAAAAACAAATTATTCAATTAAAAATCGGCAGAAGACATGAACAGACATTTCTCCAAAGACATACAGATGGCCAAAACACACATGAAAACATGTTCTACATCACTAATCATCAGGGAAATGCAAATTAAAGGCATAATGAGATATCTTTTACACACGTCAATGGTTAAAATCACAAACACAAGAAAAAAGAAATGTTGGCAAGGATGTCGAGAAAGGGAACCCTTGTGCACTGCTGGTGAGAATGCCAACTGGTACATCCACTGTGGAAAACAGTACAGAGGTTCCCCAAAAAATTAAAAATAGAATTATATTTGATCCAATAACTCCACTGCTGGGTATTTAACCAAAAAATACAAAAACAGTAATACGAAAAGATACATGCACCACTATGTTTATTGCAGCACTATTTACAATAGTCAAATTATGGAAGCAGCCCAAGTGTCCAATGGCCCACTGATAGATGAATGGATAAAGAAGATGTGGTTGCGTGTGTGAGTGCGTGTGTGTGTGTGTGTGTGTGTATGTAACTCAGTATTACTCAGCCATAAAAAAGAATAAAATCTTGCCATTTGCAACAACATGGATGGATCTAGAGAGTATAATGTAAGTGAAATAAATCAGAGAAAGACAAATACCATATGATTTCACTCATAGGTGCAAATTAAGAAAAAAAATGAATATGGAAAAAAATTTAAAAACAGACAAACCAAAAACAGACTCTAAACTATAGAACTGATGGTCACCAGAAGGGAGGTCAAGGGGAATGGGTGAAATATATGAAGGGGATTAAAAGAATATTTATTATGGTGAGGACTGAGTAATGTGTAGAATTGTTGAGTAACTATTTTATACACTTGAAACTAATACAACACTGTATGTTTAACTATATTGGAATTAAAATTTAAAAGACTCTCTAGGGATGAAGAACGAGAATTGTATTTTTAACAAGTGCCCCAGGACACTGCCACACACAGAAGATTCACTGGATGGGACCATCAGTAGGATTTCTTTCAACTCTAAAACTCTGTTCATTCTCATGACCTGAATTTTAGTTACCTCTATTTTTCTGTGAACAGAATTAAATTTAAAAAAGGAAGGCAATGATATTGCCTAAGAACCTACAATTTGGCTGGTGCTACATTTGGGGTCTTACACACATTGCTGTATTTTCCTGCACAATAATCCTTTGAGGTAGGTATTATTACTATCACCACCACAGTATGCATAGATTCCAAGTTGGAACGCTGTACAAACTTCCAAATGTAGGATGAGTAAGTTCTGAGGATGTAATGTATAGCATGGTGACTATAGTTAACAGCACGAAAGTTGTCAAGAGGGTAGATTTTAAATGTTCTCATCACAGGGGCGCCTGGGTGGTTTAGTTGGTTAAGCACTGCACTCTTGATTTCAGCTCAGGTCATGATCTCAGGGTTGTGGGACTGAGCCCTGAGTCAGGCTCCTCACTCAAGTGGGCAGTCTGCTAGAGATTCCCTTTCTCCCTCTCCCTCTGCTCACCATCCCCCACAACCACCGACCCCCCACCCCGCTAAGTCTCTGTCTCTCTGAAATGAATAAATAAATCTTTAAAAATAAATAAAATAAAGGTTCTCATCACACACACAGAAAAATTAACTTTGTGACTTGATAGATGTGATCACTAACCTTATTATGGTAATCCTTTTTCCATATATACATAGGTAAAATAACTACATTGTGTACCTTAAACTTACACAATGTTATATGTCTACTGTATTTTAATAATGCTGAGGGAAAAAAAGGTGGGACTTTTGTACAGTACCTTATCTTCATACAAGAGATTACTATTTTAGGAACTGTTTCTTCATCCTCTTTCAATCAATGAGTTTCTCCTACCATGAACATTAATTACCTGATGTTATGATGATGATATAAAAATAATAAGGGGAGACTGGGTGGCTCAGTCAGTTTAGCGTCTGACCTTTGGTTTCAGCTCAGGTCCTGATCTTATGGGTTGTGAGATTGAGCCCTGCAGTTAGCACTGCGCTGAGCGGGGAGTCAGCTTGGGATTCTCTCTCTTCCTCTCCCTCTGCAACGCCCCCCCCCCCACTCTCTCAAGTGCACGCACATTCTCTAAAATAAATAAACCTTAAAAAAAAAACCATAAGCTTCATCTTAAGTACTCTTCGACTTACTTTTCTTACATATTTAAAATTTACTCTTCTTGTATTTTATAGGTTTTGTAAGGCAATTTAAATCCTTTTCATATGGAGCTTACTGATTCCTGTATATTAACTTTTACACAACTCCTATTACCTAAAATCCAATGTTCCAAATTTGATATCATGTTTAACACTCAACTATTAGCACTTGAACAATGCTTCATAGTGTACAAAACTCACATTGTAATGTGTATTCACCTTTCCAAAGTTATGTGAATTTGCAGATGTACAACTTTTTACTTGTATGCAATGAATGAAAGCTGAAGCATGAGAATGATCATATAACTTCACTAGGAACCCATGAAATAGCATTACGTTATCATGAAAACAAAAACAATGTCCAGGATAAGGATAGTATCACGTGATCAAATCACATAGGCTACATCATTGTTCAAAGAAATGACATCTCAATAATTTTTTTTATTCTTATGTTAATCCCCATACATTACATCATTAGTTTTAGATGTAGTGTTCCATGATTCATTGTTTGTGCACAACACCCAGTGCTCCATGCAGAATGTGCCCTCCTCAATACCCACCACCAGGCTAACCCATCCTCCCACCCCCCTCCCCTCTAGAATCCTCAGTTTGTTTTTCAGAGTCCATCGTCTCTCATGGTTCGTCTACCCCTCCGATTTCCCCCACTTCATTCTTCCCTTCCTGCTACCTTCTTCTTCTTCTTCCTTTTTTTTTTTTTTCCTTAACATATATTGCATTATTTGTTTCAGGACATCTCAATAATTTTTACATTTCAGCTGTAAAATGAATAAGGTCTGAAGATTGAATGTAAAAAAATAAAAATACATTTTTACAAACAAGGGAAATTATTAAAATCATTGAATGTATTCAATTTAATCAGGTTTTACAGTTCAACAGTCACTTTTCATTAAATATAACAGAGCTGGAATATATATGTTCTGAAAAGCTATACAGTGATCAATATAATTTTACTTTAGCATTATGGGACAGTATTTAGGCATGCAAAGTACTTTAATTTCTTTTTTTTTATTAGGTTCAATTAGCCAATGTACATCATTAGTTTTTGATGTAGTGTTCAATAATTCATTAGTCGCATATAACACCCAGTAATTTCTGACACAAAATCAAAGCATTCATGTATTTCACCATAGAATTTAAAATGTAAAACACACAGCTCCTCATTTCCTCCCCAAACCCATTAAATATACTCTAAATACACACTATTTTCTTTGCATGGAAATACAGAAATGATCTCTTTATCCTTATAAGGTGCTGTCACGCATGCTCTTCATAGAGAATTCTTTGGTTCAACCAAACCCAGGTTATGAATCAATGTGTCATGGTGAAAATACTACCTACCTTCCTTCCTACCATCTCATTTTAAAAAATACTCAATAAAGTGAATTATGACCATCTAGCATCTTTACAAAGAAAACTGTCATGTGTCTTATCTAAAGGGACCTCATTAAGTATTTTTACAATGGTCATTTCTTAACGCTGATGTAGCTTCAAATGAAATATACTTTCAAATAAAAATTTTTTTTCAAACATAATCCTTAAATTCAGATTCAGGCTGCTATTAAATTGCCTCAGAAACTTACAGCTGTTTCCAAATTGGAAACGTTAATTTCTTTTTGGTAAAGGGAACAGAGTGAAGCAATCTGGTATGACATATTATAAACCTTAGTTCTCCATTTATAATTTATGATATTACTTTCTCAACTTTAGGACAAAACTTTTCTCAATAAAATTTTTGGTGAAATATATGGCCAAATTAATATTTATAACCCTTATCTAATCTGGTAGATTTATTTATTTATTTAAACTTTATTTTTTTTTAAATTTCATTATGTTATGTTAGTCACCATACAATACATCATTAGTTTTTGATGTAGTGATCCACGATCCATTGTTTTTGTATAACACCCAGTGCTCCATGCAGTATGTGTCCTCCTTAATACCCATCACTGGGCTAACCAATCCCGCCTACCCCCTCCCCTCTAAAACCCTGTTTGTTTCTCAGAGTCCATAGTCTCTCATGGTTCATCTCTCCCTCCAATTCCTCCTGCCCATTTTTCCCTTCCTTCTCCTAATGTCCTCCATGTTATTTCTTATGTTCCACAAATAAGTAAAACCATATGATAATTGACTTTCTCTGCTTGAATTATTTCACTTAGCATAATCTCCTCCAGTCCCATCCATGTTGATGTAAAAGTTGGGTATTCATCTTTTCTGATGGCTGAGTAATATTCCATTGTATATATGGACCACATCTTCTATATCCTTTCATCTGTTGAAGGTCATCTTGGCTCTTTCCACAGTTTGGCTATTGCGGACATTGCTGCTATGAACATTGGGGTGCATATGGCCCTTCTTTTCACTACATCTGTGTCTTTGGGGTAAATACCCAGTAGTGCAATTGCTGGGTCATAGGGTAGCTCTATTTTTCAATTTTTGAGGAACCTCCACACTGTTTTCCAAAGTGGCTGTACCAACTTGCATTCCCACCCACAGTGTAAGAGGGTTCCCCTTTCTCCACAACCTCTCCAACATTTGTTGTTTCTCTCCCTGTCCATTTTTGCCATTCTAACTGGTGTAAGATGGTATCTCAGTGTGGTTTTGATTTGGATTTCCCTGATGGCTAATGATGATGAACATTTTTTCATGTGTCTGTTAGCCATTTGTATGTCTTCTTCATCTCTTCTGCCCACTTTTTGACTTGATTATATGTTTTTTGGGTGTTGAGTTTGAGAAGTTCTTTATAGATCTCGGATACCAGCCCTTTATCTGTAGTGTCATTTGCAAATATCTTCTACCATTCTGTGGGTTGCCTCTTTGTTTTGTTGACTGTTTCCTTTGCTGTGCAGAAGCTTTTTATCTTGATGAAGTCCCAAAAGTTCATTTTTGCTTTTGTTTCACTAGCTTTTGGAGATGTATCTTGAAAGAAGCTGCTGTGGCCGATGTCAGAGAGGTTACTGCCTATGTTCTCCTCTAGGATTTTGATGGATTCCTGTCTCACATTGAGGTCGTTCATCCACTTTGAGTTTATCTCTGTGAATGGTGTTAGAGAATGGTTGAGTTTCATTCTTCTGCACGTGGCTGTCCAATTTTCCCAGCACCATTTATTGAAGAGACTGTCTTTTTTCCATTGCATGTTTTTTCCTGCTTTGTCAAAGATTATTTGACCATAGAGTTGAGGATGCGTATCTCTATTCTGTTCCATTGGTCTGTATGTCTGTTTTTGTGCCAGTACCATGCTGTCTTGGTGATCACTGCTTTGTAATATAGCTTGAAATCAGGCAACGTGATGCCCCCAGCTTTGTTTTTCTTTTTCAACATTTCCTTGGCGATTCGGGGTCTTTTCTGATTCCATACAAATTTTAGGATTGTTTGTTCCAGCACTTTGAAAAATGTCTTTGGAATTTTGATCAGGATGGCATTGAAGGTATAGATTGCTCTGGGTAGCATAGACATTTTAACAATGTTTATTCTTCCGATCCATGAGCACGGAATATTTTTCCATCTTTTTGTGTCTTCTTCAATTTCTTTCATGAGTGTTTTGTAGTTCCTAGAGTATAGATCCTTTACCTCTTTGGTTAGGTTTATTCCGAGGTATTTTATGGTTTTTGGTGCTATTGTAAATGGAATCGTTTCTTTAATTTCTGAGTTGTTTTTCCCTGGCCTCCTCTTTTCCCTTTTTATCTATTATATTGTCTTCCAGGTCGCTTATTCTCTCTTCTGTCTCAGTTACCCTAGCTGTTAGATTATCTAGATTGGATTGGATCTCATTGATAGCATTTTTAAGTTCTGCCAATTCACCTTTTATTTCTGCCCTTAGAGACTCTATGTTGCCATTAATTGATTTCTCCATTCTAGCCATTGTCTTCACCATTGCTAGCCTGAATTCCATCTCCGACATCTTGGTTATATCTGCATCCATTTGTAAATCTGCAGCATAAGTCATAATCTCTGAGTCTTTTCTATTTTGGGGACTCCTCCTAGTCATTCTGTTGATGGGTGTTTGAGAGAATGTATAGAGTCCAAATTATTGACCAGAACCCAAGCAAGATGCACCTGTTTTCTTGGGACCTTAGGGTTGCTGGCCTCTTGTTTCCCCAGCCTGTCTTCTGCGGGAGGGGCCTGCTGCGCTGTTACTCAGGCAACCCTGTTTGAGCGGAGTTGCCCTGTGCCCCTGTGGCGGGGGATGGGCTCAGTGGGAATCAGCGTTTGGGGCTTTTGTTCTCTGGCGCCTTTCTGCGTCTCTTCTGGGAGTCAGAGCAGAAGAGATCGTTTCCAACCCTCTGCCTCAGAGCAGAGAGAGACCGCAGTCTGTTCTTCAGTGAGCTCTCCAGGCCACACCGTCTCCATTTCTGTCCGTGCTGCTATAAACTGCAGCATCCTGGGTTGTGTGCCCCTCCGCAGCGCCCCCAGTCCTGCCTCCAGGTCGGGGCACGTCTCTACCCTTTGTGCTTCTAAAACTGCCAGCAGCTCCCAGTTAGTGCGCACGCACACGACTCCGCCGCTCGGGGTTTCCACCCCAGGGGTTGCAGTTCACCGGCGCGACCCCGGCGCACTGGGTTTCCAGCTCGGAGGCTGCAGTTCGTGTGCGTGCGACCGTCGCTCCGGGTTTCTGTCGGGGGGGGGGGGGGCCTGCGGTTCGTGTGTGCGCGACCCCGCCGGTCTGGTTTTCCACCCCGGGGGCTGCCCAAAGTCCTTTCCCAACACTACCAGTCTGTGAGTCTGTGCCCCGTCCAGAGCACGCGAGGCTGTCACTCACCGGCAGTGTAGGATCCCCACGGCCAGGCACCCTCCTGCTGCCGTTTATCCTCCAATATCTGCCTGGGGAATCATGGTTCTCCGCTTCGGACCTCAAAACCAACCGCCTGCGATATCCTGTTTGTAGAGATCCAGATCTTCTTACATCTCAGGCTGGTTTCGTGGGTGCTCAGAGTGGTCTGGTAGATATCCAGCTCAATTCCGGGGACCAATTGAAATAGAGTCCCCTACTCCTCTGCCATCTTTCCCCCCCTTCTTCCAACTTTAAAAGACAGAAAGCAAAACCACCCAAAAAACCCACCACCACCACCCTTCTTGAGCCTCCAGGTTCCAGCTCATCTCTCCCTTGGTAGATTGATTTAAACTAAGAGGAAGGACACAAGAAGTGACTTCAATATTTATATCAAAATAGAATGCTGATCTGCAAAGACAAAGGTGAAATGATTTACCTTTATCCAATAAACTGCTAATGTCTAAACTATCTCATCATTATGTACAGACTCAAAATATTGTGTAGAAAGTAAAAAATTATCATTTACATCACACAGTCCTTCTTTGCCTCTATAACCCACATGATCTGATTTTCCAAGGGTATTGTAATAGTAAAGTGGATTTAAAAAATGACTTACAGATTCAAACAGCTTGCAATTTGGAGGAAACAATGAGTACTTTGATGTGATTCATGGTGTTCAAAAGGAACATATGAAATCTTCATGGAAGTATTTACAGGATTTTGATAATAAACTTCCTAACTATAACTAAAACTGATCAAAGTATGTCCTGAGTACTTATCACATGTTGAGGCAGTGTGGAATTTAGAAAACTAAGGTAACAGATGATTTTTTTACTTTGTCTTTTTTTCCAATTTAATAATGAAAGCACATAAAACTATGATATAGAAGTCTATGAAAGACTATGAACAAAGGATTATGAGAATTCTGATGGAGGAGAAAAGGAATAGAAAAATCAAAAAGGATTCATAAAATTCTGATAAAATGAACCTTGAAAGCAGATACATCTTCATCTAGGGAGATGGCACACAGGAGGAGGACATATAAAAAAGTTAGACTAGAGGTATTCAAGACTGATTGCTAGTTACCAATGAATCTACAGGACAGTTGTTTTTTTTTAAAGTAGTAGGCTTACAGGAAAATTTCAGAAGATTAAGGAATGAGTAGGTGGTGTGATATTAAAGCCAGAAGACAGATTAATACTAAGACACAGAGAGACAGAGAAAAGACTAAGAGACATGGAGCAGACCAAGAAGAGAAATTAAGGAGAGACCAAGAGACAGAACAGACAGATAGCCTGAGAGATAGGGAAGCAGAGAGACTGAGAGACAGGAACAGATGCTGAGAAGGAAGAGTGAGAAGAACAAAGTCAGAGACAGGAAAAGACAAAAGAACACACACATGAAAGAGAAAGTAAAAGTATAATCATTTTGTTGGTATTGGGTAAAGAGGCTTTGTAAAGAAGGTCTATAGACAAAGGGAAAAAAAGCTAACTGAGAGGGAAAAAGGAAGCCCTCATCAAGAAAGAAGACTAATGTGACTAATGAAGCATCATTCCAGAAAAGGTGGGGAGGGAGGGTTCAGGAAACAACATGAGTCAAGACTTACAAGGCTCTTTAAAATAAAAAGTAAGAATGCTGAGGGGCGCCTGGGTGGCTCAGTGGGTTGAGCGACTGCCTTTGCCTCAGGTCATGACCTCAGGGTCCTAGAACTGAGCCCCACATCAGGCTCCCTGATCAGCGGGGAGTGTGCTTATCCCTCTCCCTCTCTCTCTGCCCCTCCCCCCTTGCTCGTGCTCTCTCTCACACGCTATCTCTCCCTTTCTCTCTCTTAAATAAAATCTTTTTTTAAAAAAGTAAGAATGCGGGTGCCTGGGTGGCTCAGTTGGTTAAGCGACTGCCTTCGGCTCAGGTCATGATCCTGGAGTCCCTGGATCGAGTCCCGCATCGGGCTCCCTCCTTGGCGGAGAGTCTGCTTCTCCCTCTGACCCTAACCCCTCTCATATGCTCTCTCTCATTCTCTCTCTCTCAAATAAATAAATAAAATCTTTAAAAAAAAAAAAAGTAAGAATGCTGAAAAAAAAACCCACAATAAATAAGCATTAATCAAGATAAATAATAAAGGAAAAGTCATATGCTGCAATCCAATGGAACACTATCAACCAAAAAAAAAAACCTCAATAAATATTTCCTAAAAAAAAAAAAAATCAAAGCAATCAATATCAACCTTCAGCTTCGGCGTAGTTCTGCTGAGCTATCAGCAGTCTAAATGCAAAGAAGATACGCTTATCACATTTGCAGCCTTAGATTTCAACTGTCTGCTTAACCATCCACAATTCTCTGATTGTGCGGCTATCTCATCACTCAGCTATTCAAAGTGAAGTGTTGGATTCACCAAACACTTCCTTCTCCCTTATCCCCCATATCCAGCCATTCTTCAGATAGCAGCAAAAGTGATTTTTTTCCCTATTGTCTTTTAAACTGAGATATAATTGACATATAACATTATATTAGTTTCAGGAGTACAACATAATGATTTGATGTTTTTATACACTGCAAAATGACCTCCACAATAAATCTAGTTAACATCCATCACTATACAGACTTAGAAATTTTTTCTTGTGATTATAACTTTTACTCTTTCAGCAACTTTCAAATATACAATACAGAATTTTAAATTATAATCATCATTCTGTACATTACATCCCCATGACTTATAACTGAGAGTATGTACCTTTTGACATCTGTCACCCATGCTCATCTCCCATACTCTCCCTCTGGCATCCACCTATTGTCCATAAGCTATGACTTTAATTTTTTTTGGAATCCACATATAAGTCAGATCATAAAGTATTTATCTTTCTCTGACTTATTTCACTTAGCATAATGCCCTCAAGGTTTATCCATGTTGTCACAAATGGCAAGAGTTCCTTCTTTTTTTATGGCTGAAGAATATTCTGTTGTATATATACGCCACATTTTCTTTATCCATTCATCCACTGATGGAAACTGGTTGCTTTCATGTCTTGACTATTGTAAATAATGCTGAAATAAACATGGGGGTGAATTTATCTGTTTGAGTTAGTGTTTTCATTTTCTTTGCATAAATATCCAATAGTGGAAATGCTGTATCACATGGTAGTTCTATTTTTAATTTTTTGAAGATCCCCCCATACTGTTTCCCATAGTGACTGCACCAATTTACATTCCCATAAACCAGGCACAAGGGTTCCTTTTTCTCTACACCCTCAACAACAAATAACACTTGTTATTTCTTGTCTTTTTAATAATAGCCATTCTGACAGGTGTTAGGTAATATCTCACTGTGGTTTTGATTGGCATTTCCCTGATGATTAGTGATGCTGAGCACCTTTTCATGTACTATTGGCCACTTGTATGTCTTATTTGGAAAAATGTCTATACAAATCTTCTATTTTTTAATTGCACTTGTTTGGGGTTTTTTGTTTTGTTTTGCTACTGAGGTTTTTTTTTTTTTTAATTAATTTATTTACAAGAAGGAGAGAGAACAAGAGAGAGCATGAGCAGGTGTAGAGGCAGAGGGAGAAGCAGACTCCCCACTGAGCAGGGAGCCTGACACAGGGTTCCATCCCAGGATCCTGGGATCATGACCTGAGCCGAAGGCAGCTACTGAACCGACTGAGCCCCACCGCTCCCCCAAGTGCCCCTGCTATTGAGTTCTTTATATTTTTTGGATATTAACCCCTTATTGGATATATGCTTTGTAAGTATTTTCTCCCATCGATAGTTACTGCCCATGTTTTCTTCTAGGAATTTTATGCTTTCAGGTCTTATGTTCAAGTCTTTAATCCATTTGGAGTCAGTTTTTGTGTACGGTGTTAGATAGTGGTCTAATTTCATTCTTTTGTATGTGACTGTGTCCAGTTTTCCCAACATTTGTTGAAGAGACTATCCTTTCTCCATTATATATTCTTGGCTCCTTTGTCATAGAGTAACTGATCATATATGCATGGGTTTATTTCTGGGCTCTCTACCAAACTGATTTTTTGAAATGTAAACAAGATCCCTTCAGGGGCCTCCTTCTGTATTTAGGATATAATCTCAAACTTCTAACTCAGAGACTGATAAGGCTCTAAATTCTCTGACTCCCTCTCTCTCTCTCTCCAATTTCATCTCTAGCTACTTTACATACTACTTACATCAATCCAGCCAGACTGGTGTTCTTCTAGTTGTTTCAATTCACCAAGCTTCCAAGTCACTTTGTAGACTGCATTTGCAAGTCCTGCTACCAGGAATACTCATCCCCGATTCCATGAGATTCTTCAAATCTCAGCTTGAATTTCACTTCCTCAATGAGACTTTCCTTAATATCCCTACATACAAACTGATGAAAACTAGGTTCCTTCCTATGCAATCTCGTAAGCATTCTGTGTGTTTCATTCAAGCATTTAATCATTATTTGGTACTACTGGTGTACTTTTTTGTTCAATGTCTAACTCCCCTAGAAGAAGGGTACCTTATTGTAGGCACCAAGAGGACAGATATGGCTAAATCTCCAAGTGCCTTGTACTTGGAGATACTTATTTGTACAAGTAAACAACACTTTAAGAACATTCTTTTTTCTAAAACACTGCAAAAAAGTATGTGAAGAATGGCTAAGAAATCTAAACAAAGCACCATCTCCAGAAAACTGAGCAATGTGTTAGTAATTAGAAGGGACATTATAAAACTTGACAATCAAAATAACTAAAAAATTAGTCAAGTTCCTATTATATACCACTGTAGTTGATGCTGAGCATGCAGTTATAAATAGACTATGCCCAATATATGTTTAAGAACACAAAACCTCAAATATAAACTCCTAAAGTCTCAAAAAACAAGTATTTGTTTGCTTTTTTTTAAAGATTTTATTTATTTATTTGAGAGAGAGAGAATGAGAGAGAGCAAGTACGTGAGCCGGGGGAGGGTTAGAGGGAGAAGCAGGCTCCCCGCCGAGCAGGGAGCCCGATGTGGGACTCGATCCCGGGACTCCAGGATCACGACCTGAGCCGAAGGCAGTCGCTTAACCAACTGAGCCACCCAGGCGCCCCTATTTGTTTGCTTTAACAGACAATTCTATTGGTAGGAAAAGCTTTCCCAAAGTATTCTGTTTTCAGTCGTTTACCAAAATGTTAGTGAAATTATTAATTTAGAGAAAGGGAGAAAACACTATTCCAAGCTTCAATTCCCAGAGTATATAGATCTAGGGGAATGAGTCTTTATGCCAGAAAATATAGTAACAGTAGCAGCAGCAAAGATAATGACAATCACCTAGGTTTTTGTGAAAGTTAGTAAAGGGAGTCTGGAGGTTCTGCAGGGGTAGCTCTCATGCCCTACTCGTAGCTAATTGCAGACCCAACAGGAAAAGAAAGACTTGACCTTACAAGGACCTGACCTTGCATGTGGATACTACTCTACTACTCCAGCTGAGGAACAGACACTTTTTCATTTCACCCCCGGTACTGCCCTCCTCAGCAGCTCCACCTATGAGAAGCCATGACACTTCAAGCTCCTCAGTTTACCCCAGTGGACTTTTAGTGCCTACCAGCCTACCCTTTTTCTCCTTAAAAAAGCACATCTCTCCTTTGTTCTTTCCAACTTGTCTATGGTTTTGCCACAGCTTGTTTGTCCCGGATTGCAATTCTTTTTTATTCCCAAATAAACCCATCTTTGGCTGGTAAAATAACTGGCAGGTCTATTTTTAAGGTTAACATTTCCTTGAACAACCAAGTGAATGTCCATGTACTACTGCTAAACTAGTCATAATATATTTCAAAATATGACACTGAAAGTTAACAAAATAGATGCTCTTTTTACACTGTAGCAGGGGGACTAAGGGCGAGAGATTTAACTTGCTTTGCTCCTTCAGACAAATAATGTCATCTCTCCAGGTCACACTTTCCACAACTGTAAGATGGGAGGTTTGGGCCATATCCTCTATAAGGATCCCTAAAGCTCTAGTCATATCTGACAATACAATTATGTAGGAAAATAAATATGAAACTATAATGCTCCCTGGTGCTAGAATGGTAGCAAATAAAGGAAGTGTTTTTCCTTTAAAATTTTTCAAAATCAAGGTTCTAAATTTTGTAAACATGATAAAGATGTTTTATACTGACAAACAAAAGTGCCATAATTGAAATTTTACTCATTCTTTCTTGAATTAAAACATATGACATTAAATTTCAACCAAATCAATTACAATGCTCACCGATACTGATATGTCCTCATTTTTTCTCTTAACACTGGAGTCAAACAAGACATTTCTTCCTCGTCTTTCACAGTCTTGATATACAATCAGTCGAATTTGGCTTGGATCAAACTCTGGCAAAGGCCAACTTTAAAGAAAAAAAAAATAGGTCCATTAGTTACTCTCATAAATATTCCACATAAATTCCTAGAAATAAAACCTATATAATAAAACCCTAAGTTGTATTATTGCTAAAGTATATAAAGAAGTACTTTTTATTAAATACCACCATTTAGGACTAAAAACTTATATAGCAATGGCATTGTAGCTTAAAAAGTAAAATAAAAGTTGTAGCAAGTGCATACAATATAGTCAACCCATTTGAATCTAAAAATGGTTAACCAAATAAAAATATGTGACTATATTTAATACAATGAAAATACATATTGCTTCATGGCATGAATCCAGATGGTATAATATTAATCCATATTTTTAGACAGTTTTATTTTGATTCTTTATATAGAAATGTAAAGACAGAAACAGTTTTCAGATTATAGAATAGCAGCTAAGTACTTATAAAAGAAAAACAAAAAAAGTGATGAAGCCAAATGCAGTGGAAATTCTCATACAAAGCTGGTGTGAGTAAAAACTGGCTCACTCTTCTTAGAGAATAGTTTTTTTAAATCTATATAATAAATAGACAAAATCTAATATAACTGATTTTTAAGTTTTACCAGCAATTCCATTCCATTCCATTATATCGAATCTTCATAAAGGTACTGTCATGGAAAAATACAAATGGTTCCTCAAGAATAGAATGGATAAACATATTATGGTATATTCAGACTACAAATAAATATATTCAGACACAACAAATACAATGAATGAACTTCAACTATAGACAAAAACACAGACCCTGAGCAAAAGAAATCAGACAATGACATACTCTCACACACACAACACACATACCTACCCAGAGTTACTATATTTTTCCATTTATACAAGGTTTAAATCAGGTAACGTTTTAGGCAGAGAAACATATTTAGTTTTTAAAACTATAAGGAAAACAAAGGAAGTGATGGTTTCAAAAGTCTGGTGAGTGGTTACCTATCAAGATAAGGTTGGGAAGTGATGGTGGTATAACCAGGAGGGAACATAGCAGGTAGACTGGGGCACTGTGTTCTATTTTTAGTCTGGACAGTGCTTACCTCAATATTCACTTTAGAGTACCAAAAAAGCCACTGCATTTTTTAATGTACTTTTATATATGCATTCTTTGTCACAATTAAAAAAATTAATGAAGTGAGTAAGATAAGGGAGTAGAGAGAAAGAGAAAACAATGAACTATATGGTGGAGATACTAACTAGTGAGCTGAATACACTACAACTGACGGGACAGGTGTTAACACATAGGAGAACACCCATTCCTGGAGCTGTTTGTTGTTAGTTATGTCAGGCTAAATGGTCAATTCCTCACAATCCATCAGTTACAACTCTTGATTGGGTTCCTTCATCTCCTTAAGAGAACCTTAACCCTAACTTCATCAATGCATCTTAAGTGACCCATAATTGGCAATGTAAAACATCTTCATTCCAAATTCTTGACAGTAAATAGAATTTTAGTTTTCTCCTGTCTAATCCTTAGTAAATGTTTGTGTTAGGAACTGACTTACTAAACTGTAGTTTGCTGTTGTGTGAAGGAAAAAAAACCAACACACCAACATAGAATGAAAATCAAGAAAGAGGTCTTATGGAAACTAGAAGAGCATTTTAGAGAGGAAGAAATACCATGGCAGTCGCTAAAAAGCATCCACTAGCTTCAGAAACAAAGAAATCATTGGTGACCATGGCAAGGACACTTCTAAGGAATAAAAAGTACAACAAGTCAGATCGCAGAGGACTGAAGAACAGAGAAAATAGTGAATTTAAGACAAATGTCAAGGAAAGAAAGAAAAACAATCATGGAGTGATAGCTATTTTGCTATTAAATAGGACACATCTGAACATATTTACATATTGATGACAAAGATTATGAAGGGGAAGGGAGATGGTGACTGACAAAACAAGGCCTCTGAAGAAGTGGAGTTGGATAGGTATAAAGTACAGGTCAAAGGATTAGTTTCAAAGAGAAGGAAGGATAATCCTTTCTAGGACTGGAAAGAAAGGAGGCAAAGATGGACATAGATACAGAAAGAACTGTAGATATTAAGGTAAAATGCTGAGAAAATTCATTCTAAGAACCCTATTTTCTTTGTAAAGTAGATGAAGAGAAATAAAGGAAAGGTTGTAAAATGTGGGAATAGCAGAGAGTAAAAAACAGAACAGTGATATGGGGAAAGAATACGTTGACTAGGAAACATAAGGTTTCTGGGCAATGCTGGAAGTCTACAAGTTTAAGACTATGAATATGTACCTGCCACAAACTACACAGTTAGGTCATTTTCTCTAGCAAACACTCCTCTTCAATTTGGATCAGACTGAGCCAAGGTAAGGATTTTGATAGGGAGATAGGACAAAAGCAAAGGGGAGCCTTGGAAATAGAGCAAAAGACAAAAAATAGCTGGAACGATGGAGAGGAGTATCTATGCTATTCAGATAAGAAAGTGAGGAGGGGGAAGCTAACAGATTAGAAGACAATGGAGGCAGGGGGGTCAAAGTGCTGAAATAACATGAACAGCTATAGTGGGGAGGCAGGGAGATAAGAAAGAGGAAACCACAATCATAGGGTAGAAAACTAGACTTAAGATTTTAGAGGCAAAATAGTTCCTTCATTCATTCATTTAATACAGATACGTGCCTACCATGTACGAAGCACTGGTTAGGGCAAGGTAAGTAAGAACCTGCTCTAGAAGCAAGAAATAGTAGTAGTAAAGTAAAGAAATAAATAGACATGATAATTCCAGATAAGTAGCTGATGAAATAAAGAAATCTAAATAGGGAATCAATAAACTGTGACAGATGTGGTAGTAAGAGGATGGTGTGTGAGTCAGCGAGGTATATTGATTTTTATAAGTGACTATATGTACAAAACTTTCTGAAAAAAAGGAAAACTTAGGCTTTGCTGGATGTGAGGTATTCCATCAGACCTTCAACGAGTAGAGGCCGCCATCTCATTCATCCAACCCCCTGGGATCTCCAAGACACACAAAGAATAACAGCTAAATTCCTTTGCATAGATATAGAAATATTCACAATCCAGCCCTAATCTACCTTTCCAGACTTACCTTACATTACCCATAATACCAACACAGTGATCTTCTCAAAGGTGCAAAGACACACCAGACAATTTCAGTTCCACGCCTTTGTGTAAGCTACTACTTCTACCTGAAATATCCTCAACCACCTTGGCAAAACTCCCATTCATTCTTAAAGATCTAGTTTAAATCTCACCTCCATGGAAGCCTTTACTAATTCTGCCAGCACTGCCAGCAGTTAGTTGCTGACTTCTGAGATTACACTTACTTTAGGTTATAAATCTAATAGTATTTTCCACACTGTACTTTATCTGTTTACATGCCAGTTTCCTCCACTAGAAAGAAAAGCTCCCTGTAGGCAAAGCTTACTCATCTTTGAATTCCTAGATGCGAGCACATTAAATAAGTAAAACTACATAACCCTATGTAAAGGTTAGCACTACAGGAACTAAATAAATTATTTCATGAGTACATAAATTGAATTATCATAGTCCACAATCTAAAAAAAATAAAACAAACTTTCTTTAAAAAGCTACAAAGGCATGTCCATCAACTGATGAGTAATTTTAAAAAGTGGTATTAAAATGTCATAGAGCCATAAAATGAATATTATACGGCTACGAAAAGGATACAAGCTACAGCATGGATGAACCCTGACAACATAACACTAAGTGAAAAAAGCCAGACACAAAAGACCACATTATCGTATGACCCCATTTATATGACCTATCCAGAGTAAACAAATCCATGTGACAGAACAGGAGGGGTCAGGGGAGTAGAGAGAGCATTTACAGCAAAATGTATGGAGTTTCTTCATAACAACTCCATTTCCATTTCATAGTTGAGAAAACTAAGGCAGGGAGAAATTAAGTAACCTGCCCAAAATAACACTGCTACCTACTAAAAATAGCAAAGCTGGGTTTAGATTCCAGATAGTATGTCTCTGGAGTCCAGGATTTTAACGATTATTCTGTACTATCAATTAAGCAGGAAATACTACCTAAACCTAACCATTCTCTTCCCTAAAAGAAGAAAACAGCATGTGTTGTAATTCTTAGTGATTCCAGCTCAGGAGTGTGCAGTGAAGCAACAAGCAGAGCTACAAAGGCAGGCTAGTACCAGATCAAAACTCAGAAGCTTTTCACACAAACACAAAAGAACATAATCATTCAGGTAATGAGTAAACAAGGGTGTTAAACAACAGGTGACAAGATCATTGGTGCATTTTAGAAAATCACGTTGACAGAAACTTGGAGGAGTGACTAGAGTGATTTAGTCTAGAGGTAAGAATAATGTTATAAACTGAACCAAAGAACAGCAGTGAAGACAGAAAGAAAGAGACAGAGATAAGACCTGAGAGACTGTAGATGGGGAATGAGGGAAGCGGATGGCTGACTCTCACATTTCCAATCTGATGAAAATAAATACCATTAACCAAGGTGGAGAATACAGGGGGAAAGCAAATTTGAGATAAGGGCATTAACGGATTTAAAGGGCCTGAAACACAGCTTCAGAAAAAATGTCCAAAAGATTGATGAAAAAACGGTCTGGAGTGTAGGGAAAAAACTCAGAGTAGAGTTGTAAACACAGAGTTATTGACACATAGTTGGCAGTAAAATCATTCGGGGAAAACATATTAATTGAAAAGAGAAAAGAAAGTGAAGGACCAATAAACTAGAATTTAGGACACAGCAGTATTTTCAGGACAGAGAGAAAAGAAGCAGAGAAACCAGGGAAGATCAGTAAAGACAGACCACTAGAAAGAAAAGAGAAAACCCATGGTAAAATGTTATTTCAAAAGTTAAGGAAGATTTAAAAAAAAAAAAAAAAAGCTAAGCAAGATGAAGATGAAGAAAGGAATACTGTGCAGTACCAAAGGCCAAAATTTATAAAGACTAAAAGTGTCCATGGGATTTGGCAATTTGGGGATCCTTGGTACTCTTGCAAGAACCATTTTAGTAGAGAAGTGGGGTGGGGGTACTCACATAGCAATGGCAAAGGCATGAAGGGAAAACAGCTGAGAGTAAAATAGTGCTATTTGGAAAGGCTTCCCTGTGAAATGGGGAGATAAAGGGATAATGTGACCATATAATTCACCAATTAAATTGCAGAGTTTTGGGGCGCCTGGGTGGCTCAGTTGGTTAAGCGACTGCCTCTGGCTCAGGTCATGATCCTGGAGTCCCAGGATTGAGTCCCGCATCGGGCTCCCTGCTCGGCAGGGAGTCTGCTTCTCCCTCTGACCCTCCTCCCTCTCATGCTCTCTGTCTCTCATTCTCTCTCTCGCAAATAAATAAATAAAGTCTTTAAAAAAAAAATTGCAGAGTTTTGAAAGTAAAGGGGGACCCTAAACACACAGGAGCAAACTGAAATTTTCTTGGGCAACAAAGGTCTATGGTCACCCCAGACAGGTAAAAGAAGCTACAAGAGGCTTTTTCTTAAAGGAAAAAGAAAAACATATAGAGACAGATAGAAATATACAGATATATCTTTATACGTATCTTTATACATAAATATATCCTTTCATTTTATCTATCTATCCAAAAAGGGTATATACTTAAATATACGTATTTCTAAACTGATGGGAAAGTATCAGAGAAACAGTCTAAAAGCAACCAGAGAGAAGTGTTGGACTAAGATCCCAGACAAGTTGGGACACCGTACTCTGAGTAAGGCTAATGAACTATGAAATGCACTTGCTGAGGCAGGAAAAAGAGGATCTACAAATGAAAACTACTGCAGCTAGGTTCTCAGGTTGGAGAGAAGAAAGAGCATTTACACTTGATCACTTCTGTTTTTTCTGAAAACTAGAAATCACGCATGTACCTAAGTATATATGAAATGTATGGCCTGAACTCAGGTACAGGTTGTGGAAGATAAAGTTCTGACAGTCATCAAAGAAAATGTGGAAAGGTGCTAACCTAAGGAAAGCATAAGCCAAAGTACTACCAAGCCAGCTGAGCTGAAAATCATAAATCTGATTTAGGACTAATTTTCTATACTATCACAAGGGAGCCTAGAGGCATAGAAGAGGCAAAAAACAGTGTATTTAATAGGAGATTTTCTGAGTAGCTGCAAAGGAAAAACAGGGGCAAGCCTGTTAAGAGTGATACAGAGGTCTGGACATATCAGCTCAGGAAACAAGGGTAGGATGGAGGTGATAGGAGGAAGGAAAACAAACAAACAACAGTAGTCTTAATGAAACTAGAGAGCAAGTTTATACAAAAGATCAAAGGATATGAAGTTGTGGTCAGAATGGGAGGATCCCAGAAAGAGAAGAGAGTCAGCTCATAGTTAGACTCAAGGTCTAGTCAAGAACAGATCAAGATAGAGAGCAAGAAAAGGTACTGTGAAGCCAGAATGTTAGATGTGTGAGTTGCCCAAGATGATGGTACAAAGTAATCTGGAAAGAAACACAATCACCTAAGTGTCTAAGTTCTTGAAGAACACTAGAGAGCCATCTGGTAGAAGGTCAGCAGTGGATGCCAACAACAAATTAGAGCAAAGTGTGGTACTATGGCAAAGGCCTCAGAAAAGAAGAGGTTTTCATAAGAGGACAAGAACAGTCTCCAAGCAACAGTAGGGGTCAAGTTTCTACAGCCAGTGTTGGGCAGTGTGTGAAAAAAGAAGCATCCTGTACTGAAAGGGCAAAAGAAGGAATTATGGCCTGTGAGTGCAAAAAGGTGGAGAAACTGTGATGAAAGTGAAAACATAAGGAAGGAATTTGAAATGGTGCAGAGAAAAGGCAGCATAGGCATTATTAGATGGGGGAGGCAAGGTTGGAGACATGAAGAAGGCTCAAGACCTACAGGGCTCAGACTGTGGGATATGCCTTAATAAGAACAGAGATAGAAGTAACATAGCTTTATATTTAAATAGAAATCTTGTTTGAAGTTGATTTGGTTTGACAAGAGAAGGCCTTACAGTCATTCACGGTTAAAAAAGGAAGGAAGGAAAAGAAAAAGTCAAAAGTTATTTGGGAAGAGATCTGTGCTTCTGAAGAGTATGTCCCTGAAATGGAGGGGGGTTACTGATAAAGCTTTTGATTCCCTTTATCTTATCATGAAAAAGAGCGGCAAATCCTGAAATTTAGAGACACACTGAACTGAAATTGAAATTGAATAAATAGATCTGCTACCAAAATGTTGCATGACAAATTAATTCTGTTTGAAATATACTAGGAGGCGCGCCTGGGTGGCTCAGTAGGTTAAGCGTCTACCTTTGGCTCAGGTCATTACGTCGAGGTCCTGGGATCCAGCACAGCAGGGAGTCTGCTTGTTCCTCTCCCTCTGCCCCACCCCCTGCTTGTGTTCTGTCTCTCTCTCTCAAATAAATTAAATTAAAAACAGAAATATACTAGGAGAACATGATGTTAAACAACAAGAATAACCCCAAAGTGACCTTTAACAGACAATTTTAAATGGTAATAGTTTTATTTATTCATTTTTCAAATGAAAGAAGTGAAATAAAAGCAAAAATCACCTGCCGAAAGTCACTGTTCTGGTTAGGCTGGCTGGTCATGCCCCTTCCTTTCACTCCCATCTCTATCATCCACTGGTATTCACTTCCACTCAGCAGGCAAACAGAATGGCATAATCCTTTATTATACCAAAACCTAATCTTCTAGTATCTAATCCACCATGCTTTCTACTTCATCCAGTTGCCTCTTTTTGTCAAAATTTAACTGAAGACATAACTAAGCCAAATCATTAACAGTGGTAAGCATACCATCACCATTCACAAAAATTATCTATATACTACAGCAAAACTTCCCTTAGTATTAAGCTACTGTGTTCAGCTTATTATTTTAAACATTAGTAAGAAAACTACTCAGTGATGAACCAGAAACTATTTTAAAACTCTACACAGATGTTATTTATAGTTTATGTCAGCTTATCTGCTCTGCATGTTTTTTATCTGACACCTTTAAAGAATGCTAATAGAAAATAAACATACTAGAAAAGACACTTCCCTTAACTCACTGACATTGCAGCTCAGAAGACCATGTAAATTCCTGTAACGCATTACTGGCTGTTAAATTAGAGCTAAATCGTGCATTCTCGACAGCAAGATGGCTTCCAAAGAGGGCGAGGGGGAAGGAGACAAAACAATATTAGATATTACAATGGGTGTGGCCAAAAGCAAGTAACAAGTATATCTATGGTATTAAAATTTCATTGGGTGTGGTGGCAATTAAGGAAAAAGATGTCTAAAACAGGCTCCTTAGGGGTATGAAAATGTAAAAAAAAAAAAAGTTGAGAAGCACCAGGCTCGATGTTAGTTTGTATCTCAACACATTTAATGATTGTCACACTTAAATGTAATACCTAAATAATTCACCTTTTTTTTTTCTGTTTGACCAATTCTTTTGCCCCAACAATTGCATTTCATGGACTTGTAGATAAATACCAACAAGTCTCTTCTCTGCCTCTACTCCTACTTTCAACTGATCATCTAGACATTTTCACTTCTTAGCATCAAAGGGCCTGAGACAATCTGTTACTGTATACTTACCAAATATGAAGATTTTAAGTTTATTTATTCAATAATTATTTGCAATGTCTACTATGTACCTGCTACTATGTTAGTTATTTTTTCTTGAGCCTTACCCATCAATGTTGTCTCACTGAAATGAAAGCATGCAAGGTGATGCAAACTAACCCTGGGAAACAATAAAAATCTTATGCTCCTGCAAGAAATGGAGAGAGGGGGCAGCCAAGTTTCAAAACCTATACATGCAGAATGTCGCCAGTACTAGGAAACACTCTGAGTTCGGTTAAAAAAAAAAAGAATTATTGTAGAAGAAAGTGAAGAATGAATGAAGGAAAGGCAGGAGAGAGAGAATGCTACATTAGGCTACAAGAGATAAACAGAAAGCTTTCTCAACATAACAACATGCCAAGAAGTGGTCACCATCAGAACCCCAAAGCATAATAGCCAAAAGCACCATATTCAATTGGAGAAATATATTCTGTACATGGCGAAAGTGATCTGAGTATTTTAAAAACCTGTAGAAAGACTGTGCTTTAGAGAAATCTGCTGCTAACTAGTCAATGTTTAATGACATAACATCCACCATTCCCTTTAAAACACAGTGACCAGGAAAGAACTGGCAAATGAATGCATATTTAGGTCTTAAGCTAAAAATAAAATGTTACAACATATACAATTTTTAAAGTTCCTCACTTCAATTAACTTCTATTAGTCTGGAAGTCCTAAATGTATCAGACAAGAGAACATCTTAATTTCCTTTTGATATATTTACTGTGCATTTAAAAAAATAATAATGGTGAACACATATGGGCTGTATCAGCAATTCCCAATAATTTCTAATAAAAGGACACCTTTTTAATATTTAAAAAAATTTGGTATCCAGTAACAGAAAATATGACTGAAGGCTATGAATTCAATACAGTATTAATCAAAAGAACATCTATATTTAGGAAAAACAGAACTATATATTCATCAATTATTTACTCAGCTTATATGTTTTTATAAAGTCAAGGACCTAATTCAATAACACTACTACAACTCAGGGGTTGAAAGACCTAAAGTAAGAAAATATACAAAATTAGATGGACCTAATTCAATAACTCTACTACAACTCAGGGGTTCAAAGACCTAATGTTAAGGATATATACAAAATTAGATAAATCATATATAGAACATTATGGGAACCATAAAATAATTGTGAAAATCACATTGTACTAAGTTTTTAAAGTATGGAATATAATTAAGATAAAATATAGATCACTATTCAGAGTATCACTGCATTTCTGCTAGGAGTCACACATTAAAGAACTGCTTAAAATAAATTTTCTTTAGCAAGCAGGATCATCAGTGACAGGGTGACGTTACTGTACCAATTTTGCTTTAAAAGAATCCAAACTGATTTTGTAAATAGTGAAAATTCCTCCCAGATTGACAACTTGTTAAATTTAGTTTATATTTTGTTTTAGTTTTTCATGTTTCATGTTTCTGTAGTAGTATCTTACTACTATAAGAAGCTGAGAGAGAGAACAAATATAATGGAACTTTAATTTCCTGAACAAGTGAGTGTATGAAGTACCATTTTAATTCAGGAAGCTTATATGTTTCCTTTTTTTTAATTCCAATATACTTAACATACAGTGTTATATTAGTTTCTGGTGTACAATATAGTAATTCAACAATTCCATATATTACCCCAGGGCTCATCACAAGTGCACTCCTTAATGCCCATTACCCATTTCACCCAAGAAGCTATATGTTTCTAATAATTTCTCTCTCTAAGGAATTAAAATTCTCTACCCTGACCGAAAAATAATCCTATGATTTGTTAATCTCAGTTCCAAAAAATGAGTTATCAGTTTAGGTCTTTTCCTATCCGAAAAGTCTTGATTTTTACATAAGCTGTTTATATCCAATTATTTTTCTCCAACTACATCTTAATAAACTAAATATTATAATAACACTAGATAACCTTTAGTCTGTATATTTTTAGTCATACTGAATTCAATTATACCCAGAATACTGATGAAATCCTAATGACTAATTTACATTTTAATGACAAGTATAATCAGCTCCTTGGCTGTAGGATTATTACCATCATTTAATCAAATTAGATTTTTCATATAAAAAAACAATATAAAGTAAAAATATAAACTGTTACGGACATTAAAGATCCCCAAATCCATTTATACTTATCCCCTAACCTAACATGTATAAAGTCATATGCACCAAGTTAAAACTTTACAAAAGTGTTTCAAAGAAATTAATAATCTACCACATGAATTCTTGAAATGGAACCTCAGCAAGAGTATCCATACCATGAGGGGATACCACATATCACATCTACTGTCATAGTTGCTGTATTTTTCAGCATCACATACACATAATTGAAATACACCTGACCTATGTGGTTTTTAACTTGCTGACATTAATTCTATATACCTAAGAACTTAAGAAACTGCAGTGGAACCCTAGAAGAATGTTAAAATGAATTAAAACAATTCAAAGGGCCAGTATCCAAGTTGTTCAACTGGGTTACATGATCAAAAAAAATATTTTTAAACTCCACAGTAGGATTTATTTAAAATATAAAAACAATGTACCCTAGTCTAAATTCACTGCTAATTCAAGATTATTTAATTCAAGTCATAAATGACTTATTGGGACACATATTTAAGATGTTCACAGAGTATCAAAAACGTTACCAGAAAAATTCAGGCCCTTGTCATTAAAATTCAAGAATAACATTAACTATAACAATAATTAGATTATGATCAACAAACTAAAACAATGTCAAGTTTTTAATTTAAATTTTACTTATAAATATGCATATGAGATACAAACACAAAAGCCCACTGCTTTCCAAATATCTGTAGTAAGTGTTCCTACGTAAACACAAGAAAGAAGAGCAGTGAATGACAGAAACAAAACAAGACACATATATATACCAATGACTAATACAGAGTATTTACAAATTCTATGTTTAAAATAATGATCACCACCTGCTTAAAACATTCTCAAGAAGTCCATCTAATTAAATTTATCATAATTTCACAATTTTAAACTGCTTTTCATAAAATAAGTATAATCTAAAAATCTCACCATATAAATTTTTGCTTCAGATATTGTAAAGCAAACTTATCACCAACTTTGTAAGTAGATTTGGGCTGATTCTGGTGTTAACAACATGTGAAAACAACATCTTGAGTTAAAATGTACATTAGTGGCATCTCTAATTTCTCTTACGCAGTTCCACTTTTCAAAATCCCTAAAAACTCCAGTTACGCACAACTGCCAACTCAGGTTAATAATAGCAATGAACCATATTCATCTGAAACCACGAGACTGTCAGGTGACATACCAAGAAGTCTGAATTTAACTCAAATAAAAGCTTCTACATGCTGCAATGAAAAAGGCTTAATCCTAGCAACGGAACCATGGGAGACTAAGAGCCTTTGGGAAATTACTGTCCATGACAAAATCTATTTTTGCAAAAGGCTCCGTCTATTCAGTCCTACCATTTCACAAGTAGAATCCTATTCTTTAGTTTCACTGAAGACTCTGGAATCTTTACAGAAGCAAATTACGACTACATTTCAATTCCGTTATGTCTTCTACTATAAATATATGATTAAAGAAAATCAACCTAAGTATTGTGTAAACTAAGTGCTGCCCTGGCAGCTGCTGCAGACTAGGAATGCCAATTTTTTTTTTTTAAGGGCACTTTAACTCAACAATGGCTGGTGTGCACAGAAGCAACCATGGCTACATTCCAGCAATTCAACAATTCCCATCTATAAGGAACTTAGGCTCATCTAAAACAGAAGAGCTCCTTTCTCAACTTCGCGGTGTCCCAACTCTGCCATTTCAGACAAGTACACACACACATTCTTGGAAGCCACAGCAAGCTTGTATTCTACCAGATGACAAGCAACTGGAAAAGCAAGCCCTGATGATCACAGGACCCACAGCGGTCATAAGTAAACTGGCTCACTAATCTGAACTCTATTGAACTCACAAAGACAAGTCTAGAACAAAATACGACCTTTGAACTTATAAAGTTTATATTTATATTATATAAATATATTAATTTAAAATATAAAAATAAAAATATATTTATTTATATACTTCAATAAAACTACCACGTCATATTACTTGGTTGGTTCTGAAACAGAGACATTTCAACTTGCTTTAAAAACCCAGTCTTTCACTGGGTTTGTATTTTAACACGTATCAGCATGTTCTTCCAGAAAAAGCAAAGAGTGCATCAGTGTATTATGCTGATATGACTACTGCAGTAACAGAAATGCCTTAATACAATGGGCTATTAATCCACAACCTAATGGACAATATGCTAAGACCAAGAATCATTCCCCACACCCAACATGAGAGAAACAAAAAAATGGGCTCTGAATCAGCCTAACTTAGATTTAAATCTCAACTCTGCTACATACAGACTGAATGTGATCTAAGAAAAATGCCTTAACTTCTTTAGTCCCCAGATTCCTCATCTGTAAGATAGGACTATCTCTATGATTAGTATAGGCACTGTGTTTTATCTCTTTAACACTTAAAACAGTGTGTCACACATATCTAGAGTTCAATAAACATTTGGTGAATGACTGACATGCAGCTGGAATTACCTGTCTCTTACAAGTACATTGCCTTCTTGTCCCAGTTTTAAAAACTGTAACTTTTCTTTATTTTAACTGTCATACTTAATAATTAATTCTAATAATCCTGGTACTTGTTGAGATATATAAATATCTGCCACACTAGCAATTTCTCCACAATTCATAGGCAGAAACTTTTAAAATCTTTCATCTGTGGGGGCATGAGATATATGGGTAATCTCTATACCTTCTGCTCAATTTTGTTGGGAACCTAAAGCACAGCATAACGTATAAAGATACTGAGGGGTTCCTGTGTGGCTCAGTCAGTTATGCATCTGACTCTCGATCTTAGCTTAGATCTTGATCTCAAGGACATGAGTTCAAGCCCTGCATCGCGCTCCAAGCTGGGCGTGGATCCTACTTTAAAAAAAAAAAAAAAAGATGTCAAATCACTGTGTTGTACACCTGAAACTAATACAACATTGTGTCAACTACTCAAATGAAAATAAAATCTAATAAAAAATAAATAACCTATCTTTGACTGTTTAAGTTAGAAAGCCTGCATACAGACACAAAAGTAAATTGAATGATTTCACAAGGTCGATCTAAGCTTTCAGAGCTCACTCATGATAGGCCTCTGATGCAAATGTGGGTTTATTATAATCACATATAAGCTGTTTACTTCAGCATTAAATGTATTAAAGGGGAGAAAACTAGAAGACAGAGCTGTATACAAAGATCTCCATGGTAATTACTACATGAAGAAAAACAAGGTTCAAAACAGTATGTACACCATCAGAGTACTATAATATTCTCATATGTACATCAAAGTAAAATAAGATAAAGTAAAATAAATAAGAAACTTAATACAAAGATACACAAATAATGTTCTAAGAAGTGACCCCTAGGAAATAAAACTAGGAACTGGAGAAAGGAAGGGAGACACTTACTTTCCAATTACATTCCTTACCTCTAGTTTTGTACCAAAACTTCACATTCATTTCAATAAGCACTTCTTTGACTCCCCAGGTTCTGGATCCCCTCTCAGAGTCCAAGGAATACAAAACACCTTCATGAGCATCATAATCTTACAGCAGGACATGATCTGTCTTTCCACTGAAGAACTAGCCAGAGAAAAGCTTGATAGCCACTAGCTCAGAAACCAGCAAAGTGCTACAGTTAAGAAAAAAATGGAGGAAAAAAGGAAGTGTTCCAAAAAAGGAAAGCCAGCAGGTGAATCAACTAAGTTTATTTCTCTAATGTCAACCTACTAAAGTATTTTCACCCAGATGCTTAAACCAAAAATCTAGAAGTCACCAAGTCCGATTTATTATACCACCAAAATGTCTTATGTCAGACCACCAGCATTACCACGCTGCCATCATCCTAGTGTGGGCTACCGTATTTAACCACTTAAATTAGTCTCCCAACCTCTCCTTCTGCTCCCCTCCAATTTACTCTCCACAAGGTAGCCAAAGAGGGAAAATCTCCATAGTATATTTCTCTCTCTTCCCCCCAATAAAATGCCCTAAACTACCACCGAAGATCCCCTATCCTGGTGCTTAACAGAGTACTGTTGTAATTACGTGTTTACTGTCTCCATTTTTATTGGACCATAAGCCGTGTGAGGATGGGACCATACTTCTCTCCCACACAGGTCTATTCCAGTGTCTAGCATTATGGATGACATTTAATAGCTTGTTAGTAAGTAAAAACTAGTTTTTGCAGGAACTCTGATGACACTTCTTGAGATCAGTTTAATAGTAACAAAACATTACACAGGATTTTAGTGGCTTTTTTTATGAGAATGAAATAAAAACATCCTTTCTAGTGCCTACTTCTTCATTCTTACTCTGAGTATATAGTTATTTCAGGGGGTAATGCATTCACTATTCCCCCCCAACTTTTTATCCTCAAAAAAGGAGAATAATCATTGTAAACCTAATATAAACAGACTATATTCTCTTTTCCTCCCAAGATCACACTGGGAAGGAAGGGGTCGAAGTCATAAATAATAGAGAAATTTTATGGGAAGCTATGAGAATATTTAACTTTATATATATCCCCCTTTTTCCTTTAATTTTCTTTCTTAGTGCTGATCCAATTTTAATGTGTAAATCTTTTAAAAAGAGTATTTAAGGGGCGCCTGGGTGGCTCAATTGGTTGGGCGACTGCCTTCAGCTCAGGTCGTGACCCTGGAGTCCCGGGATCGAGTCCCACATCAGGCTCCCTGCTCAGCGGGGGGTCTGCTTCTCCCTCTGATCCTCTTCCCTCTCGTGCTCTCTGTCTCTCATTCTCTCTCAAATAAATAAATAAAATCTTTAAAAAAAATAAAAAGAGTATTTAAAATATTTGTAACTCATAGAACCTGGCCTCCAATGGACTTCAGGATGTCTGGACACCATTTAAATTCCGGAAATCTCTATTTGCTCATCCACAAAATGGCTAATAAAATTTCTCTCCTCCACCAACCACAATCATAGAGCTGTTGGGAAAATCAAATAAAATAAGACACATGAAAACAATCTACAAACTATTACTTTTGGCTCTGTCTACTTGGGGACAGGGCATTCATTCTACAAGAAATCAAGAAAACTAGCATGAATAAAGCCAGAGAACAGTGTGTAGAAAAAAGTTAATATGGCAGGCCTAAGATTGCTATCCTTAGGAAGGCATGCGTACAACATTAGCCTAGGCTGGCATCTGTGAACTTGACTGGTAAACAGTTCCCAACACTAATATGAAACGTCCTCTCACTGGTAAGTGAAGCTTACTATAACTAACCTGTACAATGTGATTTACGCTGAATACCTGCTTTTCTTCTGGGAGTCTGGATTTTGGTCCATGCTAGTCAGAGGTAGCTCCATGCCCAGTCCTGAATAAAAACCTTGGGCACTACCTGACCATCCCCAGTAATAGTACACAATGGCTGGAGGATTTAAACACATCCTGTGTGACACCACTGGAAAAGAGCACTTGCAAGTCTGCACCTGGTTTCCTCTGGATCTTGTTCCATGGGCCTTTTCCTTTTCTGATTTTACAAATTTTGTATCTTTCCACTGTAATAAATTTGAGTTCTGAGTATGACCATATGCTAACTTCTGTGAGTTCTTCCAGTAAATCACCAAACCTGGGGGTGGTCTTGTGTCACCCCAACACAACAAAAAAAATGTATTCAAAGAATAAGTAGTATGTCTATCTGCCTGGAAAGGGGATAAAGCTTGCAGTACAAAAACAAAATAGTCCTACTTTACCCAGTATCATTTAAAACAAAATTAAAAAAATATTTCTGGTCAGTTATGCAATAAATGTTTTTGCCCTACCTTATCACTCTAGTTATACAAACCCTCAACTAGTTGGAGTGCACGTGCCTTGTGGCTGAGTGAGACTGTCTGTAGCTGGGCACTTCAATGTTCTCTTTACCACTACCTACATTTTCCCAGATTCCATACCTTTTATCTTGGCTATTTTCCAATCCTGAATCCCCACCCCCACCAGATTGCCCACCATAAATTTGCTTTCTCAACTAAAGATCCTAAAGATTCATCTCAACTAAAGATCTCAACTAAAGATTTATCTCTTACTCATTATGTAGAAAATGTTCCACATTTAGTACTATCATTTTTATCAGACACCATTAAGAATTTATCATTATATCCCAAAATCCACAGCCATTCAAATAGAAAACTAAACTAAGACTGTGGTTAAGACTACCAACTGTTCCCTGGAGTTTGCTTTCTTCCTTCCTTTTAATAACAAAACTACCAGAGTTTTCTGGGGTACATGGCTACCTAGCTAGAGACTTATTTCCCAGTTTCCCTTGCATCTGTAAGTGTGGTCATACTACTATATTCAAGTTAATGAACTATAACAGGAACTGGTATGTGCAATTTCTAGGTCATCCCCTGAAATACAAAATGCTTTTCCTTCTCTCCTTACCCCTTTCCTGATAGCTAGGAAATAGCAATAACTAGCACAGTCTCTTTGGACTCAGGAAGGGAAGTCACATGTTAAAGATGGCAGAGCTGTCCTAGCTGACCTACCAGTTTGGAATACTAGAAGATCTCATGCAACTACACTGTTTACCTGCCAAGAACTCCTACCAACTTTTTTTTTAATGTAAGAGAGAAAAAGTTTTATCTTATTTTACTGTATCTTGCAGTCCCTGTTACAAAGTTTAGCTTGTATCCTGATACATAGCTACACCAGTATGGGTTTGAGTCTCACTTCTTAGGCAAACTGTTTTCCCTTTCTAAGGTCAAAATCCATAGAAGACCACCTTCACCTTGGAATTTATCATGGTATACACTGTCCTCTGACTTTTGTCAAGCCAGACTTTTTTTTTTCCTTTTAGAGAGCGAGAGAGCACAAGCAGGGGGAGTGGCAGGCAGAGGGAGCGGGAGAAGTAGGCTCCCCGCAGAGTAGGGAGCCAGACGTCTGACTCGATCCCAGGACCCTGGGATCATGACCTGAGCCAGAGGCAGATGCTTAACCGACTGAGCCACCCAGGTGCCCCCAAACCAGACTTTTTAATAACAGTGCAATGCATAATGCAATACAACTATGTTATATTTGAGGAGCATAAATTTACAAAGTAAGCTTCATATTCATAACCATGCATTAAAAATGAAACAGTCTTAGGATGCTTAATATAAACTTAAAAATCCTAAACACATAAATTCAAATAAATACACTTTATGGGAAGGAGTACAGCACAGTCATTAAGTGATTTTAAAAGCAGAGAACAAAGTACAAAATCCCAGTTCTGTAATTTATTTATTGCTGTATTGGTAAATATTACAATTATCAATGTAAATAACAATACTTATTTCATACAACTGTAACGATTTAGAGGAGCTTAATTTAGTATAAAGCATTTGGCACAATTCCTGAGATACTGTAAATATACAATAAAAGGAAGCTATTATTAACTGCTAAATCTACATTTTACTCACTGAAAACACCTACATTAGAGACCTATTTTATACTAGGCACAAGACTAAGCATAAGATAGAAAATTATATTTATTCTATGCTACAGAAATACTAACACTGCAAATATATTATTATTATTATAAATAAAAGTGAAATAAAACGCTTTTGTAGAGGTAGAAACAAACATCTCAGCCTTGGAAGGGCCTATAATCTAATTAAGAAGACAGGGTATGTACCTAAATATTAATCATTCACATGATGGAGTTTCCAATATAAGATATATTCTAAATTCTTTAGAAATTCATATACTTGAGGGGTACCTGGTGGCTCAGTTGGTTAAGCATCTGCCTTTGGCTCAGGTCATGATCCCAGGGTCCTGGGATCAAGCTCCACGTCGGGCTCCCCAGTCAGCAGGTAGTCTGCTTCTCCCTCCCCCATCCTCCCTGCTCGAGATCTCTCTCTCTCTCTCTCTCTCCTCTCTTTCTCTCTTAAAAATAAAAAATCTTAAAAAAAAAAAATTCATATACTTGAGGGGCATTGTGATATGAGGAGACAGGCACGGCATTGACTAGAACTTATACAATGAGAGTAAAGTAGGGCGCCTGGGTGGCTCAGTTGGTTAAGCGACTGCCTTCAGCTCAGGTCATGATCCTGGAGTCCCGAGATCAAGTCCCGCATCAGGCTCCCTGCTCAGCAGGGAGTCTGCTTCTCCCTCTGACCCTCCCCCCGCTCATGTGCTCTCTCTCTCTCTCTCTCTCTCATTCTCTCTCTCAAATAAATAAATAAAATCCTAAAAAAAAAACCAATGAGAGTAAAGTATAAGCAGCAGGTTCACAAGCTTACTAAACCCAAGAGTTGTATATGATTCAGAAAATAAAGGTAAAATTCACCCCCTAAAATATAAGCAGCAGGTTCACAGGCTTACTAAATCCAAGGGTTGTATATGATTCAGAAAAAAAGGTAAAGTTCACCCACTAAAATTCTCATATATAAGAATTCTAAAGCTTTCAGATATGAGCAAAAAAAAAAAAACAAAAACAAAAACACAAAACACAAAACCCAAGAATCTCACACATTCTTTAGCAAAGGAATAACACAATTTAGGTGCTATTAAAAATGTAACAGAGAGAACCAACCTGAGCCAATACTGGGCCTAGGATGATGAAAATGGCAATGGTGGTAAAAGGATTTAAAAAAGCAAAAATAAAAAAAAATTTAGTAAGTAATTAAATATGGTACTAGGGCAAAGCAAACTATTCCTCAAAATAACCTAGAGTAGAAATAAGAAGCCTAAACTATTTGATTTTATAATTATCCTTAGGCACTGGAGGGATGTCAAAAAGAAGATGTCCCAGGGGCGCCTGGGTGGCTCAGTCGGTTAAGCGGCTGCCTTCGGTTCAGGTCATGATCCTGGGGTCCTGGGATCGAGCCCCACATCCAGCTCCCTGCTCAGCAGAGAGCCTGCTTCTCCCTCTCCCTATGCCTGCCACTCTACCTACTTGTGCTCTCTCTCAATCTCTCTGTCAAATAAATAAATAAAATCTTTAAAAAAAAAAAAAAAAAAAGATGTCCCAAAGGAAGTTAAAATGTGTGTGTGTGTCTGCTGAAAAGTCAGGAAGAGAGATATAATTTTGAAAATCAGCAGCAGAGAACTGACAGCTTCTAGAGTAAAATATTTTTTTCTTACTGAAATGCACTCCACATTAATAAATTTATCTTTAAGGTGAAAATAATCTCAGGATTCTTGAGGATATGAAAAATTGAACAAAATATGCAGACAGATTACAAATGTCACTCTTTTAGCTAGTGCCTCGCCAGTAAGTTTAACTTTTAAGTTACAGAAGAAAAAGAAGTTCTACAACCAGACTTCTAGTATTTTATACATTTAATCAATCTGAAGGCCACTGTTTTGAAAATTATCTCTGAATTCACAAAATGCTTCTGGAATTATGAGAATCAAGAAGTTATCTGAAAGAAAGCAAACATCGCTGATTCATCATATTAGAGTATTCTGAATTCCCAAAAAGGAAAAATTATAAGGTTTCTTCTTTCACTACCAGCCTAAATAAATACCTGAAAATTGGGATATTGGCTAAAATACAGAAATAGGTTTTAGAGGAGTCTATGTGTTATAGGTTATTCAGAGAAAACTTCACAAGAACCAAAAATAAATTAATTCAGAATCACAGTAGTGATTCTACAGGCACATACAATAAAAGCAAAAACCTGGAAAATTAAACATCTCATTAACACTAATTCCATTAGGTTATTCAATCTTTTTAATATATTTTTTTAGCTAATACTTTAAATGGCTAACAATTCCCAAAATAACCTCTGAACCACAAAAATACAAATATATTTCTAGTATCTATCATTTCCATTTCTCATGACAATCCTAAAGTCCAAGCCCTCAAATCATCCTAAGTAAATATAGCCATCTTTTCAACTTAAGGCTCTCCTATTTCAACTCATTCCAGACTCACCTTCTAGGAATATAATGCTTCATCAGGCCATCCCACTACTACAAAACCATCAATGACTCCTCATTTCCTGTCACATCAATGCTCACAAATTTAAGATAACCATTCCCCTATCATCCTTAGATTTACCTGTTGGAGAGCCGAATCTTATCACACACACACACACCCATTTTACCTTAAAGGGAAAGGTGCTCCTCTCCATCTCCAAATCTATGAAGTTGATCTCATCCCTCTGGTTTCTTGTTCAGTCTTGCCCGTTTCTAACTCCCATTTCTTGTAACTCCCATTTGTTTCTTCCACCCATTTATCTCTAAAAACCTCCAGGTTCCTGGCACATCTCCCTCCCTTCTAAACCAAACTTGAAAAAGTTAACACAGTTTTTTAATGCCTCAATCAACCTGTGCACAACAAATGACACTGTCACAACCTTGCACTCTAGTCAGTGACACCCTCATCATATTCAGTTTCCAACACACTACCATTTCCCGATTATCTTTCTGAATTCAGGGTTTGGAGCCCAGATATATGTATTTTTAGGAACCTTCACACATACAATGGAATACTACATACCTACAAAAACAAACTACTAATAAAAGCAGTAACATAAATGAATCTCATTTGCTTAATGTTTCCCAGGCGTTGTGGAATTATGAAAACACAAAGCTGAAAGAGATGAAATCCCCACTCAGACTTCAACTATAACCAACTATTTAAATGCCAGTCTCACAGCTCCTAAAAGAGCTTACTTACGTTCAAGTCTACAGACCAACAAGGGGTCTATGGTTCAGTGTGGAAAATAAAATTGGGTAGGGAAAAAAATGATATACTCACTTTCACCAACCTCTTACCACAATTTAGCATTTCCTTCAGTTAAAACATAGGCAACCAACTTCAGTAGTATTAGCAATTCCTATAACTTTGACCACTGTTAGGAATCAAAGTTTCATCAGACTATATAGTTGATACAGATAATCTAGAAAAAAAGCTTATGCTCGTCATTACTTAAAAATTATAATATTTCTCAGATCCACTGATAACTCTTAATATTAATGAGTTAATACATATTACACACTACCATATTGCAAATTTAGCACCCTGACAACTATTTCAAGGTAATTAGTTTCCTTTATAATCCTATGAATTTTAAATGTTCATAAACACTTTTCTGAGAAGAGGTCTCTAAGCTTTACCAGGCTACAAAAGGCTCAGGCTGCCTCACAGGATGTGACTCTTCCAAAGGCCCAGCAAGTATCCAGTATAAAAGCAACAACAACAACAACAAAACCCACAATGTGGTTACTAAATGAATGAACCAATATATGTTTGAAGCCAATATTTTAACTCTTTTGCATTTTTAAAATACAGTCACATAGCCTTTATTTTCTAAATAGTGTAAAGGCAATGAATCAGATATGGCATCTTAAGTTACCACTAAAAAGTAACAGCTAGTTTTGGGTGATGGATTTTTTTTTTTTTTTTTTTTGGAGAGCGAGCCAGTGCACATGTACACGCAAGGGTGGACAGGGCAGAGGGAGAGAGAGAATCTCAAGCAGGCTCCACACCCCAGCGCGGAGCCCCACTCGGGGCTCAATCTCACAACCCTGAGATCATTGCCTGAACCAAAATCAAGAGTCGGATCTTAACCAACTGAGCCACCCAGGCACCCTGTGAGTGATGGATTTTTAAGAGCTCTAACTTTAACTTTTAAGAGCTTATTTGGAGGTTCTAGCAGGGGAGAGAAACTACCTGCGTACTCTCAACCAAAGAACAATCCTCTTCTAACCAGGAAGGTCATTCTCTTCAACCAACCATGCAGCTTCAGCAGGGACACACATGGAGCAGACTTGAAGGAGGAAGGGGACACCGCCTAGCCAGCCAGATCAGCCAAATCAAATCTGGTGATCAGTGTGGTGACAGATGTCACAACCACATCACCGTCACATCCTAAAATCAACGCTGGAAAGCCACAGAACTGGTACATTTTTTTTTTCATTTCATACTTTTCCATTATGTTCTGTGAGATTTTGGAAAATTCATTTACAAAGGCTCTTTGTTATTATGAAGGAGTAATCAAGCCAACTACTAAAGGTCACTCCCAGTATAAAACAAAGCCATCCCAAAGCACACGTCTGTATGTTGGAGGTTAAGCAAGGTTAGACAACAATACCAAGAAAAAAATAAACACGCAATTAAAATTATCTAGTAATATGATTTTTAAACACTTACAACTTCTTAGAGCCCTAGAATATTTAGGATATATCTGAAATATTTTAGGAAACATAGTCATCAGATTTGAAATTCCTCCCAACAAAAGCTCTTTTCTTGAGAGGAGTCTGGGAAGCTTCTACAACCCAACAAACAATACTAATAAATGTTTCTTCATGCTCTCTCTCAGTAACTAGAGATAATCATTAAATACCTCCAATTCTTATAACTTATTAACTTATTAATGTTACAAAGCTTTTATAAATATAATCTAAACAAATGAGTGCATTCAGACATGTTATATATTATTTCTGTCTTTATATAGAAATGAACTGGACTCAAGCAAGTTGCCAGTTTCCAGATTCTGGGTTTTAGAGAATTATACACACAAATAAAAAACAATATATATGATCAAAGAAAGACTCTAATGCATAGTTAAGCTACAGTGAAACATCAGTGTTTGCTTAGTATCTAGTTTTTAGTTTTAAACTACTATAAATAAGATATGAGACACCAAACAAACCTACGTAATACCAACTGGTACTAGAAGACAACAGGGCTTTTTTTTCCCCCTGGCAAACAGTTATTTTATTGTGCATGCTATGTTTTCAGAAACTGAATAATCTTTCCTCTGAGCTTTTAAAATTAACATGTAAACATATCAGTATATAATTCACTGAAGATTTTGGCAGGAAGAAAATGTAAAATCCCAACACATCTTTTGTAGACTAAACAGTGAAAATTTTATTTAAAAAATCTATCTAATAATTGCATGTTCAATTTATAAAATACTGTAAAATAATATTTTTGACAGTTATCTGTGCTGTGTAGGTAAATACAGAATTATGTACTAGTAATTTTAATTTAGTTCTTATCATAATTAGCAAGTTGGAGAAACTCAATTTAGGAAATACATATAAAATATTGCTAGTCCCTGGCTTCTAAAACACTTTCTCTAATTCTAAAAATTTAACTCATGAAAAATCTATTCTACACTTTAAGAAAGCCGGACTACATAGTTGAGATACTATTTAAATGTCTCACTGCTATAAAGCCAAAGAAATGACAAGTGATTGCCAACAGTTAGGGGGAAGGAAAGGGTCTGACTGCAGAAAGCATGAGGGAATTCTAGAGGCACTGAAATTGTTCAATATCAGTGGAGGCGGCTGTAATAATCTAGTCATGTGTTAGGAATGCAAATAAGTACATGTATATGCATGTTTTCAGCAGCAAAATATATTTACTGTGGTCAATAAGTGGAACAGTTCAACAACGAGTGAATGAATAAACAAATCATGACATATAAATATAATAAAATATTATTCAGCCACAAAAGGGATGGAATACAGAAACATACAACATGGATGAACCTTGGAAACATTATGCTAAGTGAAAGAAGCCAGACATTAAATGTCATATATTATATGATTCTATTTATATGAAATACCCAAAAGAGATAAATCCATAGAGACCAAATACAGATTGGAGGTTGCCAGGGATTGAGGGGGAAAGGAAGGAGAAACTGCTTACAGGATAAGAGGTTTACTTTGGACTCACAGAAATGTTTTAGAACTAGTTATAAATAGATAACGGTGGTGGTTGCACAACCCTATGAATATACTAAATGCCACTGAATTGTTCACCTTAAAATGATTAATTTTACATGAATTTCACCTCAGTAAATTATACACATAAATACATATATATGAAACTTCATACAAAAGCAGCATGATGGTGATAATGATGGTGACGATGATGATGATGATACAGTGGTAATGATATGTGCTTTAAAAAACCAGGAAGTGCACAGTGTCTGCCTTCAACATTTACAGAGTATGCAGAACACACGGAACAATTAAACGTATTATTTAAAAAAATGTTCCATCCCTCTGTAAAAATATAACAACAGCATAAAAGGAAAAACCAGATTCTCATTTCATTGGCAAGTCTTGTTTAAATGACAAAGCTTAAAAACAATTTCAGTTAACCTTTCAAATCACAGTTACTGACATTTGGCTTTGATAGTTTTGTCAGTACATGAAACTCAACAACAAAGTGAAAACATGGCCCCAGCTATAGAGCCCACAAGCTGCTGCTTGTGGTTGGGAGAGAGATCTTGACATAGGAAAGAGCAACCCAGGATGGGTAACTAACTGCTTTCCAATTGCCAGACCTGAGTGATAAGTCAGAGGACATTAAAGCAGAAGGCCAGAGTTCATGACTTTATTCCTTCAGCAACTGGCATCTTCTGTGGGCCATTTACTGTGACAACCAGTGGGTACACCCTAAATTTCAAAAATGCATAGTTCAAATTCAAGCCTCACTAGAATGTGGGGCAAATGAAATTCTCACACATGAATGGTGGAATGAAAAGCGGCACAACCACTTTGAAAAATAATGTGGCAAAATCTAAAAAAGCTAGACATATACATATCTTATGACCTTATAAATTCAATCTAAGGTACATATTCATATGAAATGTGGTCGTATTTTCCTCAAAAAACCTGTATGAAATTGTTCAAGGCAATGTTATTCGTTACAATCTCAACCTGGAAATTATCCAAATATCCATCAACACAACAGCCTGGGTAATAAACTGTAGTATTTTCACAAAATAGAATACCTCACTGCAGTAGTTCTCAACCAGGGATGATTCTGCCCCCCTCCTCACCACCCCCCACGGATACTTGGCGACACATCTGGAAACATTTTAGGTTGCCACAAATGGGGAGTGCTACTGGCATCTAGTGGGTTAGAGATCAAGGATGCTGGTAAACATCCTTCAATGCACAGGAGAGCCCCTATAACAAAGAATTATGCCATCCAAAATGTCAAGAGAATGGAGTTTGAGAAATTCTAGCCTATAATCTATGAGAATGAATGATACAACACAAACTATATGGATGAATTCAAACATAATATTGACTGATACAGAAGTCAAACAAGAACATATATGTATGATTCCATTTTATATAAAGTTCAAAATCAGGCAAAATTAATCCCTGATGTTAGAACTCAGGACAGTGGAGGCTGAAAAAGTCACTAGGGAGACTTCAGGGACACAAGCAATATTCTGCTTCTTGAGCTGGGTACTAGTTATCAAGCACTGTGTATAAATTCATTCAGCTGAATAGTTAATACATATATGTAACTTCTCTTAAGTATACTATTCTTCAATAAAAATTTTATTTTAAAAAATTCCATAGGACTGTACACTACAAAAAGGGAACTTTACTGTTTGTAAATTCTAAAAATAAAAACTAAATGTTTTTCTACTGTAAATCAGTTAAAATTCTTATCATATTTGTAAATATATCTCTGAAAAATTTCTTCCTTTAATTAAGTCTGATAATTCCAAGTGCTATCACTGCCACTTACCAGTTGTATTGATCTTGAGCAAGTTATATTTTTCATATTTATATCTTTTTAAAAGTATAGAGACAATAGAATTTATTGCCAAGGGAATACAAAAAACAAACAAGTATAAAACTATCCCACCAATCTTTTTCCCCAGACTTAGCCATTTTCAACATTTTTTTGTTTCCTTCTAGATTTTTCCTATATATGTTAATAGCGTTAACTAGCATATGTTTATAAAAGCAAAATCATATTGCATACTACCCTACAATTTATTTTTTAATGTAATGTATGTGAAAATCTCTACAGGAAATACAAAATTACCATATTCTATTTAGTAGCTACCCAGTGTTCCAATGTATACACCGTAATTTACTTAATCACTCTAACTATGGACACCATAACAACTTACATTGGAAACTTCAAATATCCCTTCAGTGAACATCAGAATATGCTTATATGATTACCTTTGCACAACTGTTGCTGGACAAAATAGTTGTGCCCATATATACTCTCACATAAAATAGGGCTTGCTTTACCATTCTTTTGCCATAATAAGATATTTTTCTTTCCAGTACTGTCAGACTGACAGCTTAGTAAATTACAGACATGATATCTTTATTTTATTTTTCAGTTATTGAGGTTAAACATTATTCAAATGTTTAAAGGCCATTTAAATATGTCTTCTGTGGATTTTGTTTAAATCACTTGTGAAGGAAGATATTTAATCATTTTTATCTTCCTCATGTACAAAAGTGAGCTAGTCTCAATGCGTGATTGAGAGGTCAAATGAGAAAATAAGAGAGTATAATCAGTGACTGGTAATCAGGGCTGTACATCAAAATCATGTTGGAAGACCTTCAAAACAAACTGAAACAATCACCTGCCCAAAAACCCTAGAAGACTGAGAATTAATTTCAGGTTGAGCAATATGAAGGATTTTGAGAGGTCCACAGGTGATTCTGATGCACACCCCAAAAGGATAACCACTGGCAAATTAGAAAATACAGGTTGTTCTCTTTCTCGAATATTAGCAAATACATATTATCTTTTTAGATACATACAGAATCTCCGCTCCTGGATATTAAATTCTGCAGGTTTGGAGATTCTACTGAAAGCAGTGTTCTATTGCTTTTCACCCCCTAGACTGCTCAGATTACCTGAATAAAAATAATTTCAGTTTTTATGTGCAGCTAAGGCTAAGTTCCAAAGCAAACATTCCCATTTAGTAAGCATGTTATATACAGGGCATTGTGCTTTGGCTGATTATTAGAATGAAATCTCATTGTGTCTCTACATTTCAAAAACATGCATAATCTTCTACAACAGTACTTCAAGTATAGGATGGATGGCATTTATTATTGTCCATTGGGAAATTCCCTCTGAACTAGAATGTGTCAATAAAAGTGAGATACATGTTAACACATTCCAATTAGACAAAACTCAAAAGATAACATCTAACCAACGGTACTAGATAAACCAGATAATCATATGGAAAAAAGCTCAACCCTATCTCACTCCATATATAAAAACTCAAAATGAGTCATAAAGTTAAACATGAAAGCTCAAAAACTATAAAATCTCTACCAAAAAAATCAGAACATTTTCTTAATCTAGAGCAGGGCGAAAATGTCTTAAAATTTTAAAAATATCGATAAAATTTTAAAAATATCATAAACTACACTTCATCAAATTTCAGAATTCTGATCTTTGAAAGACACCACTAATATAGAAGCAACCCAGAGCCTGGAGGAAATTAGCAATGCATATATCTAACAAAGAACTTTTATCCAGAATATATAAAGAAGTCTTATAACTCATAATCAAAAGCAAGTTATCCAATTTTAAAATGGGCAAAATACTGGGACACTTTAGAGAAGAAGATATATAAAAAGCCAATAAGCTCAAAAAAATTGCTCAACATCACTAGTAATGAGGGAAACACAAATAAACTAATGAGATACCAGTACACACCCACAAGAATTACTAAAATCAAAAAGATTGATATCAAGTGTTGGTGATAAGTGGAATTATCAGACACTGCTGGTGAGCAAGTAAAATGGTGCAACCATTTTGGAGCATAGTTTGGCAGTTTCTTATAAAGTTAAGCATGTACTTGCTTACAATTCAGCAATTCCACTCCTAGATATCTATCCAACAGAAATGAAAACATGTTCAAAGACTGATACATGAATAGGAACTTCACACATAATATTCCCCCAAAGTGAAAATAATCCAAATATTCATCTACTGCTGTATGGATAAACAAATTTTACTGCATCAATATAATGGAATACTGATCTTCAATAAAAATCAATGAGCAACTGAAACAAGCAGAAACATGGAATGAATCTAAGAAACATTCTTCTGAGTGAAAGAAACCAGATACAAAAAAAGCACATATTGACATTTTAGAAGAGGCAAAATTAATCTATGGTGACAGAAAGCAGATCAGAAATTGGGGTGTCAGGGGAGGTGGGGGTTGGTTACTGACTATAAAGGGATACAAGGGAATTTTGGGGAGTGACACAAAGTTCTGTATCTTGATAATAGTTGTTACACAGGTATATACCTTTGTCAAAACTCAGAATCATACTGTTTTAAAATGAACCCAGGATTTGTTTTAATCAGATATATAGTAAGACACAGACATAGAAATGACTGTCATGAAGGATTAGGTTTTTACTCACAGTTCCCTAAAAACAGGAGGCAGGCCACACCACACCAGGCCACAGGGGGAAACATCAGGTGGTCAGGAGGCAGAGGGAAAGAGAAAAATGTGGCAAGAATCTTTACCGTGGTTTTTGCCAGGGAAAAAATGGGCAAGATGGGGATAAGCAAGATAAGCAGGTTTAGGACTGGCTCATTTGAGTAATTTCAGTGGTCTCCACAGTATAGGAACTCCCCCTAGCTTCATGGTAGCGCTGGGGTGATTAGAGTAGGGGACTAGTGGCCCAGAAGTATGACAGCTCAACAAAGGAAACAGTTGGGGCAGGCTCTGGATTGGTTGGTTTGCACATGAAAGATGCACTGCTAGAAGAGGAATCCTTTGCTATCTCTAGGAATTAGCTAGCCCTGGGAAGGTCAGTCTCTCCAGGTTCAAAAAGACCCCAGATGTCAAAACACTAGAAAAATATAGGCAATAGAAAGGCATGACTAATACATATATACTTAAAAGGGTGCATTTTACTGAATGAATATTTCAATAAAGTTGATGTAAAAAGAAAAATTAATTTTAAGAATAAGTAAAACATCAAAGTGGCTAATTCATTAAAAAGGTTACCAGCACCAAAAATATTTATCTAACAAGAAAAAGAACCAAAAACAATGCTAATTTTCTATAATGGTAGCATGACTTAAATCTGGAATTACTCTGGAATATGGATTTTACCAATTAAATAAGTCTAAAGTACTTATAGAGACATGATCAATTATTTTGTTTTTTCTTTTTCTTTCTTTTTTGGTTGTTTTTCTAAGGTGTATCTTATCATCACTGGGCCCTATGGTCCAGGAGTATCTAGCCAGTAACACACCTATCTTTCTTATCTTTTTTTCTTGTCCACTTATTTTCAACCCCAGCTGCACATTAGAATTAAAAAACTGGCATGGAGGAGGGCCTTGACATCAGAATTTTTTAAGACTTCCCTGATGGCTTTAATGAACAGCTAGAGTTGAATACTTCCTACTATAGATCAGATTTAATTTGAACATCACTTAAATACAAGGTATCTTAATGCAAGCATATCAAGGCAAAGTATAGAAAATAAAAATAGTCATAGTGGAAAACTACTGATACAGTATGATATTGCTTTGGGTACTTTCTCTACATTTTTGGAAAGCATACTGGCTCCCACAAATCCCATATAAAGGTAAAACAAAAAACTATAGGTCATAAAATTAAAAACTAAATTTTTACCTCTTAATTACCAAAACAGAAAAGTAAATATAAATTCAAAGTTTAAATGATAGACTCCAAGGCAATTAATCTGAAAAGAAGAAATTGCTTACCTGCCAAAATCATTATCACAGCCACTTAACTGGTCAATGACTCTAGAAACAAGGACTCTTCTACTCTGCAGCATCCACACTACATCCCAGAAATTTTATCATTCCAGTTCCTATTAACATTCCTGTATATATCCATCCCCTGGTCACTCATGCATATAAATATAACATATAAATAAGTTTCTTTCTGGCTTAACACCCAATGTGAGCTGACTTGCTATCTAGAGAAGCTTCCTTCCAACAGGTAGAGTTAGGGATATGTGCTGTTTGTCTCCATGGCAGATGATAGCATGAACTCACACCATCCTGTAACCTTCAGGCTAGAAATGACACAAGTAAATACTACTTACACCGAATTGCCCCAATAGTCTCATGGCCCTGTCTGCTTACAAGCACTGTGAAATATGGAAGGGTGTATGAAAATTTTGTGAGAAGTAAACAAATCTGCCACAGAATAGAACTGCTGTGCCATAAGGTGAGTATTTTCTACTTTACTAAATAATGCCAGATTGGTTTCCAAAGTTGTTGTACCAATTCGTACTCCTATGAGGACTACTCAGGGATGCTCACTATTCCAGATTCTTGTTAATATTTGGTCCTATCCAACTTTTTGGCCATTGCCAAACTAGTATCAATCTGCTTGCACTGTTCTTTCCCCAAATATATTAGCTATGGATATTGGTAGATGGACTTTACCAACCAAACATTACCCACACTAGGGAATTCTGTTCTTAGTTTGCTAAGAGTTTGGGTCACAAATGGATGTTGAATTTTAACAAATAATTCTGCATGTACTGACTAATCATGTGGTCTTTCTCCTTTAATAATTAAAATAACACATATAATTCAATGTGCGAACACTGTTGAAATTGCTTCATATTGTGCTCGCTTCGGCAGCACATATATTAAAATTGGAACAAAACTGCTTCATATCTATCTATATCTTTCCTTCCAATGAACTACTGAAGTATTAGTTACATTTAAGAGATAATGGAAGTTAGACACAGAGATTTAATTACTTGTTGCAGGTCTCACCACCAAACAACAAAGACCAATCAGGTTACACAGTGTGGCTTCTTTTTTTTTTCTTAATTTTTTTTTTAAAGATTTTATTTATTTATCTGACAGAGAGACAGAGAGCACAAGTAGGCAGAGCCGCAGGCAGAGGGAGAGGGAGAAGCAGGCTCTCCACTGAGCAGGGAGCCCGATGCGGGACTCGATCCCAAAACCCTGGGATTATGACCTGAGCCGAAGGCAGATGCTTAACAGCTGAGCCACCCAGGTGCCCCCACGGGGTGGGTTCTTAATTCTCTTGTCAACTATTAGGTTTTGACCAAGTTACCTAATCCCCTGGTGTTTCAGTTTTCTCATCTATAAAAGAAGAATAACGTTACCCACCTAATACAGTTGTTTTGACAATTAAATGAAGTAATACATCTGAACTTCTTAAAATACTGCCTGGAACATCATAAAGCAAAGTAAATACTTTGCTCTAAAAATTAATAATATTCTCTTACCTTTTCATCTCCACTTATCTATAGATAGGTTCCATTTCCTATCTTTAGTGTTATTTATCTATGTCTCATCTTTTTTTATTAATTTTAGCAGGTTTTGCCTATTTTAAAAAAACTTTCAGTCTTTTTTCTCATTGCACATTTCTTTTCTATTTCATTAATTTGGGCTCATTATTTCTTTATCAAGTTTATTCTGCTTTCCCCTTTCTAACTCCTTAACTAGAACACTCAACTGACACTTTTATCCTTTCCTTCTTCTCTTATGTAAACAATATAAATTTACTGTAAGCCTTTAGCTACATCTAAGTTTTGTAATATGGTATTTATAATCATTCAGTTCTAATTATTTTTAAATTCCATTTAGGATTTCTTTTCCCTGATTCATAAGTTGTTTCCATAACTGTTCTACGAATGTTAGGAAAAAAATGTGTTTCCTCTAATGCTAGTTTTATGTTGGTTTTGTTTTCAAAATCTTTTTTTTTTTTTTAAGATTTTAAGTAATCTCTACACCCAACGTGAGACTCAAATTCCCAAACCCGAGATCAAGAGTCGCACACTCCACCAACTGACCAAGTCAGGCACCACCAACATCTTTCTTATTCTTAATTTTTTTTTTGCTACTTGACCTTCAATAACTGCAAGAGGTATGTTTAATAATCACCTACTATGGGGCGCCTGAGTGGCTCAGTCAGTTAAGCGGGCTCCCTGCTCAGCAGGGAATCTGCTTCTCCCTCTGCCCCTCACCCCGCTCCCGTGTTCTCTTTCTCTCACTTGCTCAAATAAAATCTTTTTAAAAAAATTTAAAAAGTAAAAATCACCTACTATAAAAAAGATGTGTTCATTTTTTCTTGACATTCCTGCTTCACATATTTTCAAAAATATATCATATCTTCCTGGTAAGTTAACCTTTTATCATTATATTTATCATTAGTAATTTCTGTGTTTATTTTATCTGATATGACTGCAGCTACCAGCTTTCTTTTGGTTATTTGTCTAGCTATCTTTTTCTATCCTTTTGCTTCCAAACTTTCTATGTTTGTATCTTTGGGGTATATGTTTTTTAAACAGCAGCATAGAGCTAGATTTTATTTGATTTTTTCCAGTCCAACACATTGTTGTCTTCCCTGCATTATTTAGTCTGCTTTCACTTAATGTGGTCTTTATAATATGCTGGAATTTATTTCTACTACATTATTCTTTTGTTTTGTGCTTGTTCTGTAACTTCTGTTTCTTTTCCTGCCCTTTCTTACATTCTTTTTAATTTTCTTTGTATATTCCATTTTTGCTCTAATAATTTGGAAATTATATATTCTACTTCTATTCATTTAGATATATAGCCTTCAAATTTTAACATGCATACTTCATACTTTAAGTTAACATCTTCATTCTCAAAAGATAAAAGAACCTTAGAAATAAGACCTGGGAAGATGGTGGAGTAGGAGGACCCTGAGCTCACCCCCTCTCACATTTTCAACTAGATATCATCCACATCCAAGTCAATAAACCAGAAAGCAATCTGAAGACTGGCAGAACAAACTCCACAACTAAATATAGAGAAGAAGCTTCATCTGAAAGGTTAGGAAGGTCAGAAAGGCGGAGGGAGGCTGCCCACATGAGGCATGGAGCTGCAGGAGTAAAGAGGGCCGAGAAATGGGCCCTCACACCAGGGAGTTCACAAAGGAAAAATTAATCCCCATAATGTTTGGCTTTAAAAACCAGAGGAGCTGAATTCTGTGAGTTTGTAAAACCAGTGGAGCTTGGAACCTGGAGCTTTAGAGGTCAGCTGACTCAGCACTGGGCCACCTGGGAGAGCAAGTGATAGCCCGGCCACTATCCTTAAAGCGACAGCAGCCCATGCAGAGAGGCAACATAAAAATGGCAGTTACACAACACCAGGGGCAAACAGGAGATGGATCTGTTCATACTGATTTCTGAGCGTGCTGGGGGACTTCTCTGAAAATGAGGGAGCTGGAAAGTGCCATTTTCCTCCCCTGACCTATAGTATAAGCACAGAGATATTTGCAGGAGGCAGGGCTGCACAGACACTTGCTACCTAACCTGCTAGCAGTGCACCACACTCATGAGTTCCCTGGAGGACTCACCCACTCCAAGCCTGGTGGCCTCAGCCCTGGGCTCAGGGCAAATTTTGTTAAAGCCACAGGGGTGCCCCGCCCAGCCAGCCTGGGGTACAGCCCCCAGACGCACCCAGTTGTGTGCAGCCAGCCACCCTCCGGTGTCTTGCCCAGCCACGTGTCCCTGGCCATCCTGGCACGCTGCTCCCAGCCACTCAAGTACTTCAAGGGATCCAGCATAGCACTAGTGGACCAATGCAAATTTTGCTAACACTGCCACCCTGCTCCCAAGTTCCCTGGTAGGCATGCAACACCAAAGCTGACCTGCCTAGGTCCCACTACCCCACAGAAAGCAAGCATAGCCCACAACAGCCAGAGAATCAGTGCAAATGACTGCACTGAAAGGAAAAGTGATTTGAACACAACAACAGGGAGTAAGCAACAAACATAGGATACTCTCCTGAAGAGCCAGCTTCTGTTAAACAGGGGACACTGCACTGCTGGGTACTCCAGGACCTCTTCATCATAAAATTACTACTTTCAGAAGACACAGCTGACTTTTTTAACACACAGAAATAGACACAGAAAGAGGCAAAATGGGGACACAAAGAAATTTATCCCAAATGAAAGAACAGAACAAGGCCACAGCCAGGGAGCTATGTGAAACAGATACAAGTAACATGCCTGATAAAAAATTTAAAGCAATGATCATAAGGATACTACTCACTGGACTTGAGAAAAGAATGGAAGACATGAGTGAGAACCTTAACAAAGAGATAAGGAATAACACAGCAGAGATAGGGGGCACAATAAATGAAGTGAGAAACACGCTTGATGGAATGAATAGCGGGATTGAAGAAGCAGAACAAATTAGTGACCTAGAACATAGGTAATGGAAAGTAATCAAGCTGAACAAAACTGAAAGAAAAGAATTATGCAAAATGAGAACAGACTTAGGGAACTCAGTGATGGATGGCATCAAATGTAACAGCATTCATATTATACAAGTCCCAGAAGAAGAAGAGAAAGAGGGGCAGAAAATTTATTTGAAGAGATAAAAACTGAAAACTTCCCTAATCTGCGTAAGGAAACAGATATCCAGATCCAGGAGGCACAGAGAACCCCCAACAGAATCAACAAAAGGAAACCCATACCAAGACATATTGTAATTAAATTTGCAAAATATACTGATAAAGAAAAAAATTTTTAAGCAACAAAACAAAAGATTAGTCCTTAACTTACAAGGGGAAACCCATAAGGCTAGCAGGACATTTTTCAACAGAAACTTGGCAAGCCAGAAGGGACTGAAATGATATATTCATGTGCCGAATGGGAAAAATCTGCAGCCGAGAATACTCTATTCAGCAATGCTATCATTCAGAACAGAACAAGACATAGTTTCCCAGACACACAAAAACTAAAGGGATTCGTGAACATCAAACCAGCTCTGCAAGAATATATTAAAAGGGACTCTTTGAATGGGAGAGAGACCAAACGTGACAATACAGACGTAGGAAACACCTCTAAAAACACATTAAAAATGACTATTTCTGGGGGCGCCTGGGTGGTACAGTCGCTTAAGCGTCTGACTCTTGATTTCAGCTCAGGTCGTATTCTCAGGGTCCTGAGGTTGAGCCCTGGGTTAAGCTTCACGCTCAGTGTGGAGTCTGCTTAAGACTCTCTCTCTCGGGTGCCTGGGTGGCTCAGTTCGTTAAGCGACTGCCTTCGGCTCAGGTCATGATCCTGGAGTCCCGGGATCGAGTTCCGCATCGGGCTCCCTGCTCGGCAGGGAGTCTGCTTCTCCCTCTGACCCTAACCCCTCTCATGTGCTCTCTCTCATTCTCTCTCAAATAAATAAATAAAATCCTTAAAAAAAAAAAAAAAAGACTCTCTCTCTCTGCCCCTCCCCACTGTGTGTACACGCTCTCTCTCTCTCAAATAAATCTTTTTTAAAAATGACTATTTCTGTAAAACATCAGTCAAGAACTCACAAAAAATGGATGTAAAATGTAATAACATACCTAAAACATGGGGAGGAGAGAAGAAAAGAATGGGTTAAAACTTAAAGGACCTTCAACTTAATTTAGACTGCTATATACGGAAAAAGAGTTATAAAAACTTAATGATAACCATGTATCAAAAACCACTAATAAATATGCAAAGAATAAAGAGAAAGGAATCAAAATATATCACTAAAGAAAATCAGCAAACCATGAGAGAAAGACAAGAAAGGATCAGAGATCTACAGAAACAACCACAAAACAAGTAATAAAATGCCAATAAATGCGTATCTAGCAATAACTACTCTGAATGTAAATGGACTATATGCTCCCATCATAAGACAGAGGGTGACACAGTGGATAAAAAGACAAGACCATCTATATGCTGCCTATAAGAGACCCATTTTAGACCTAAATTGCGGACTGAAAGTGAGGGGATAGAGACTGAAAATAAGGGGATGGAGAAACAGCTATCATGAAAATGGTTGTCAAAAGAAAACCAGAGTAGCAATAATTATATCAAACAAAATAAACTTTAAAAAAAAGACTGTGGGGCACCTGGGTGGCTCAGTTAGTTGTGTCCGACTCTTGATTTCAGCTCAGGTCATGATCTCAGGGTTGTGAGATCGAGCCCCACAGTGGGCTCCATGCTGGGCATGGAGCCTGCTTAAGATTCTCTCTCTCTCTCTCCCACCCTCTACCCCTCCTCCCTCTCCAAAAAAAAAAAAAAAAAAGACAAGAAACAAAGAAGAACAAGATATAATAATAATGGAGACAATCCAACAAAAAGATCTAACAACTGTAAATATTTATGCACCCAACACAGGAGTACCTAAAACAGTTCATAACAAAAATAAAGGAACTGACTGATAATAATACAATAATATTAGGGAACTTCAACACCTCACTTACATCAATAGAAAGATCATCTAAACAAAACATCAACAAGGAAACAATGGCTTTGAATGACACACTGCAACAGATGGATTTAACAAATATATTCAGAACATTCCATCCTAAAACAGCAGAATACACATTCTTTTCAAGTGCACATGGAACATTCGCCAGAATAGATCACGTATTAGCCCACAAAACAAACCTCAACAAATGCAAGAAGACTGAAATCACACCATGCATATTTTCTGACCATAATGCTATGAAACTAGAAGTCAACCACAAGAAAAAATCTAGAAAGATCAAAAACACACGGAGGTTAAATAACATCCTACTAAACAATGAGTGGGTCAACCAAGAAATCAAAGAAGAAATTAAAAAATACATGGAAACAAATGAAAATGAAACCACAACAGTTCCAAAACCTCTAGAATGCAGCAAAAGTGGTTCTAAGAGGGAATTTTATAGCAATACAGGCCTACCTCAATGCGCAAGAAAAATCTCAAATAAACAACTTAATCTTACACCTAAAGGAGCTACAAAAATAACAAAACCTAAAACCAGGGCACCTGGGTGGCTCAGTCAGCTAAGCGTTTGCCTTCGGCTCAGGTCATGATCCCAGGGTCCTGGGATCCAGCCTCACATCAGGCTTGCTGCTCAGTGGGGAGTCTACTTCTTTCTCTTCCTCTGCCTCTCTCCCAACCCTCCGCTCATGCTCTCTCTCTCACTCTCTCTCTTTCTCTCAAATAAATAAAACCTTAAAAACAAAACAAAAGCTAAAACCAGAAGAAAAGAAATAATAAAGATGAAGGCAGAAATAAATGATACAGAAACCAGTATAACAATACAACAGATCAATGAAACAAGGAGGTGGGTCTTTGAAGAAAAAAAAAAAATTCAAACCTCTGGCCAGACTTATCAAGAAAAAAAGAGAAAGGAGTCAAATAAATAAAATCACAAATGAGAGAGGAAAAATAACCAACACCACAGAAATATAAACAATCATAAGAAAATATTATGAAAAGCAATATGCCAACAAATTGGACAACCTAGAAGAAATGGATAAAACATATACATACACATATACATAAAAACATATAAACTAGGGCGCCTGGGTAGCTCAGTCGTTAAGCGTCTGCCTTTGGCTCAGGTCATGATCCCAGAGTCCTGGGATCAAGCCCCACGTCCAGCTCCCTGCTCAGCGGGAAGCCTGCTTCTTCCTCTCCCACTCCCCCTGCTTGTGTTCCCTCTCTCGCTGTCTCTCTGTCAAAAAATAAAATCTTAAAAAAAAAAACACAAACTACCAAAACTGAAATAAGAAACAGAAAATGTGAACAGACTGATGACCAGAAAACAAATGAGTCAGTAAAACAAAAAGTCCCAACAAAAGTCCAGGACCAGATGGCTATAAAAAAGAGTTAATACCTATTCTTCTTAAACTATTCCAAAAAATAGAAAAGGAAGAAAAACTTCCAAATCCATTCTATGAGGTCAGCATTACCCTGATACCAAAACCAGATAAAGACACTACTAAAAAAGAGAACTACAGGACAATATCCCTAACGAACATGGATGCAAAAATTCTTGATAAAATACTAGCAAACCAAATTCAACAATACATTAAAAAAATCATTACAATCAAGGGGATTTATTCCTGGGTTGCAAGGGTGGTTCAGTATTTGCAAATCAATCAGTGTGATACATCACAGCAATAGGAGAAAGAATAAAAACCACATGATCATTTCAATAGATGCAGAAAAAGCATTTGACAAAGTACAACATCCATTCATGATAAAAACCCTCAACAAAACAGGTTTAGAGGGAACATACCTCAACATAATAAAGGCCATCTATGAAAAACCCACAGCCAACATCATCCCTAATGGGGAAAAACTGAGAGCTTTTCCTCAAGGTCAGGAACAAGAAAAGGATGTCCACTCTCACCACTTTTATTCAACACAGTATTGGAAGTCCTAGCCATACCAATCAGACAGCAAGAAGAAATAAAAGGAATCCAAATTGCTAAGGAAGAAGTAAAACTTACACTATTTCAGATGACACACTATGTATAGAAAACCCTAAAAACTCCACCAAAAAACTGCTAGAACTGATAAAGGAATTCAGTAAAGTCATAGTATACAAAATCAATATACAAAAATCTGTTATATTTCTGTTCACAGTAATGAAGCAGCATTAAGAGAAATTAGGAAAATAATCCCATTTACAACTGCACTCAAAATAATAAGATACCTAGTAATAAATCTAACCAACCAAAGAGGTGAAAGACCTATATTATAAAAACTATAAAAAACTGATGAAAGAAATTCAAGATGACACAAAGAAATAGAAAGACATTCCATGCTCATGGACTAAAAGAACAAATATTGTTAAAATGTCTACACTACCCAAAGCAATCCACAGATTTAACACAATCCCTATCAAAATACCAACAGCATTTTTCACAGACCTAGAACAAACAATCCTAAAATCTGTACGGAACCACAGAAAACCACAAAGAGCCACAGCATTCTTGAAAAAGAAAAGCAAAGCTGGAAGCATCACAATTCCAGATCTCAAGTTATATTACAAAGTGGTAATAATCAAAACAATATGGTACTGGCACAAAAACAGAAACATACATCAATGGAACAGAATAGAGAGCCCAGAAATAAATCCATGATTATACAATCAATTATCTTGAACAAAGCAGGAAAGAATATACAATGGGAAAAAGACAGTCTCTTCAACAAATGGTGTTGGGAAAACTGGATGGCAACATGCAAAGAATAAAACTGGACCACTTTCTTACCTCATACACAAAAATAAACTCAAAATGGATTAAAGACCTAAATGGGAGACCTGAAACCATAAAAGTCCTAGAAGAGAACACAGGCAGTAAATTCTTTGACATCAGCCATAGCAAATTCTTTCTAGATATATCTCCTGAGGCAAGGGAAAGAAAAGCAAAAACAAACTATTGGGACTACATAAAAAAAAAAAAAAAAATCTTCTGCAGAGTGAAGGAAACAATCAACAAAACTAAAAGTCAACCTACAGAATGGCAGAAGATATATGTAAATGACATATCCAATGAAAGATTAACATCCAAAATATATAAAGAACTTACAAAACTCAACACCCCAAAAATGAATAATCCAATTTAAAAATGGGCAAAAGACATGAAGAGGTAATTTTCCAAAAAGACATCCAGATGGCCAACAGACACATGAAAAGATGCTCAATATCACTCATCATTAGGGAAATACAAATCAAAACCACAATGAGGTATCACCTCACACCTGTCAGAATGGCTAAAATCAACAATACAAGAAACAACAGGTGTTGGCCAGGATATGGAGAATTAAAGGGGAACCAACCTCTTACACTGTTGGTGTGAATGCAAATTGGTGCAGCCACTCTGGAAAGCAGTATGGAGGTCCCTCAAAAAGTTAAAAATAGAGGGGCGCCTGGGTGGTTTAGTCGGTTAAGCATCCGATTCTTGATTTCAGCTCAGGTCATGATCTCATGGTGGTTAGACAGAGCCCCATGTTGTGCTCTGTACTAGGCACAGAGCACTTAATATTCTCTCTCTTCCCCTCTGCCTCTCCCCCCAGTCTTGCTCATGTTTTCTTTCTAAAATAAAAAAACAAACAAACAAACAAAAACAGAACTACCCTATGATCCAGAATTGCACTACTGGGTTATTTACCCAAAAAATACAAAAACCTAATTCAAAGGAATACATGTACCCTTATGTTTATAGCAGAATTACTTACAACAGCCAAGATATGGAAGCAGCCGAAGTGTCCACTGATAAATGAATGGATAAAGATGTGGTATATATAAACAATGGAATTATCATTCAGCCATAAAAAAGAATGAAATCTTGCCATCTGCAACATGGATGGAGCTAGAGAGTATAATGCTAAGCAAAATAAGTCAAAGACAAATAAGTCACTCATCGGAATTTCAGAAATAAAACAGGGGGAGAAAAATGAGAGAGAGCCAAAGCAAGAAACAGATTCTTATAGAGAACATAGAGAACAATCTGATGGCTACCCAGAGGGGAGCGGGATGGTGGGACAGGTTAAACAGGTGATGGGGATTAAGAAGTACGCTTGTAATGAGCACAGTGCGATGTATGGAACTGTTTAATTACTACATGTACATGTGAAACTAATATAACACTGTATGTTACCTGGGATTAAAATAAAAACTTAGACTGCTGAAAACCATGTGAACAGAAAATTATTTCAAGAATGACAGGATTTTTTGTCTTGAAGATTAAAAAAAGCATTATTGAAGTATAACTAATGTATACTAAACTGTACCTATTTAAAGTATAAAAACTGACAGGTTTTGATGTATGTGTATAACTGTGAAGTCATCACCACAATCAGGCCCAAATGTTTCCTCATTTCCATTTATCCTTCTCTCCCTCCCTACCCCTCCCCACCTCACACTCGCCCCACACCCCATTCCCAGGCAGCTGTTCTGCTTCTTGTCACTTGGGACTAGTTTCCATTTTCTAGAATTTCATTTAAATGGTATTTTATATACACATAAAAAAATGAAAGAATCTTAGAATATTTTAATTCTACTTCATTCTCTCCACCTCAACCAAAAACCCCTTCACTCATGGCACTATTTTCCAGTATTTAAAATGGGAAAAAGGAGATAGGAATGGAAGCTAGAATTACATAGATGACTTCATTTTATAGTTTTAACTTTGGAATCATATGTTTGAAACAAAAAAAGCAATCATTTTAAAGAAATAAATGTGTATATCAGAGAAAACCTCTGTGTATACACATGCTCACACACACATTCTGAATGTGATTAAGTGGCAGGAGGGCAAAGTATGAGGTATTATAAAAGATATAAATGGATCTTACCTATTTCTGAAAAATCAGACCATCCCTGCCATTTAAAAAATCAAAAAATAACGAAACTTTTTAAAAAGTCAAAATAACAATGAACTTTTCCTTTAAATTGGTAAACATTGACGTCAAAGAAAAAACCTGCTTAAATTACTCATTAAGTGTATAACTACTTTAGGCAAATAGCCCAAAACAGAAACATCTGTGTTAAATGAATTAGAATTCTTTCAACTCAGTGACTATTTTTATTCACTTGTTTACTCAGCAAATATTTACTGAGTGCCTTCTGAGAGCCATGCACCAGAAACAGAGCACTAAACAAGTTAGACAAAAGTTGTGCCTTTATGGAACTTACATTCTAGTGAAGGATACAGATACATAAACAAGCAATTACAACACAAGAAAATAACTGCCCTGATAGGGAAAATATAGGTTTTACTGGAGCTTTAAAGAAAGATATACTGTAGCTGTATTATTCTAAGCAGTGTCCAAACACAGGAACCAGATTATTCTCAGGAAATAATCAAGTAGTCTGATTCGAAACCCACAGCAAAAGGAAAAAATTACAGAGTAAGACTGGAAAGGAGAAACTGAAGGGTGAGGGGGTGTGGGAAAGAACTCTTAACATCTGAGTGGCTCCCATGCCATTTAACCCTCAAAACAACTCTAATACCATAGGTGCAATGGAAACTGGGGCTATCACTGCCGCATTCACTCCCCTACTCAGACGTGTGCACACACACCCCACCTTTAACTCTTCCCAGGGTTATATATACAGAAACCACTGGGGCAGGGATCTGAACTCAGATCCATCACACCAAGCTACAACTCTATTAGAGACTTTATATGCCAAAGTTGAGGAGTTTGGACTTTGTTAAAAATGGAGGCACTGGAACTCAAATGTCTGAGTTCAAATCTTAATTTCATCACTTACTGTGTGACCTGGGGCAAGGTTTTTAATTTCTCTGTGCCTCCATTCCCTCATCTATAAGATAGGAATAATGAGACCTACTTTATAAAATTAATGTGAGAATTAAATTCATATTAAAACAGTGCTTGGCACAGAGCAATCCCCTATTAAGCAACAGGGAGTCAATGGAAATTTCTGAGTGATTTGATCAGAATAATGGTTTAAGAAAACCAATGTAGCAGAATGGTGCAGAAGGCAACACAAAAGTAGGACAGTTATAACAAGTCTTTCTGAAAAGTATTTAAAGGTCTAACTGAGATGGTGACAGTGGAAAATGCAGAACAATACTACAGAATTTGAATAAATAGGGCTTAACCAAATGTGGCAATCAGAGATAGAAAAGAGTAAAATGTGATTCTCTGATTTTCAATTTGGTAGACTAAGAGAATGGTGATGTCAGGAACAGAAGATCGTATGAGGATGGTTTAGGACTCCCTTAAATAAAGGAGATTCTGTTACATTTTACATTGGGGTTTTTTTACACAAGCCTTTCCTAAAAGATAAAGTCAGCAGAATTTAAAATAATAATTATTATATCAGTAAGAAATAAGAGTCCAAGGTTTTTTTGTTCTGTTCTTAATTTTTTATGATTAGTTCTATAAAGATACTACGATAGATCTCATTTTGTTCCACTGACCTTGCAACTATCTTCATAGTGTTCTACTGCTTTTTAAACAGCTTTACAGAGATATAATTGACATACAACAAGCTATACATATTAAAGTGACAGTGTGGTAACTTTTTTTTTTTAAAGTTTGTTTTTTCTAATAATCTCTACACCCAATGTGGGGCTCAAACTCACATCTCCAAGATGAAGAGTCACATGCTCTTCTGAATGAGCCAGCCAGGCACCCTGATAAGTTATAACATATGAATACACCATGAAATTAACAACACAAATCAACATTGTGAACATATACATCACACCCAAAATTTTCCTTGCACCCCTTGGTAATCTCTTTATCTCTGTTGGCTTATTCACTGTACCTCTTTGGTTATTTCATTATTTTTGTCTTGCAAATAGGGTTTTTTCTTAAAGATTTCTTTATTGGGGGTGTGTGTGTATGCACGAGTGGGGGAAGGGGCAGAGGGAGAGGGAGAGAGAAACTCAAGTAGACTCTGTGCTGAGCACGGAGCCTGATGTGGAGCTTGATCTCATGACCCTGAGATCATGACCTGAGCCAAAATCAAGAGGCAGATGCTCAACCACCTGTGCTACCCAGACACCCCTGCAAACAGGGTTTCAAAAGGAGTTTTAGTACACATCTTCACATTATTATAGTCTACCTCCATTTGAAGTGATATCACTTCATGTATGGTGCAAGAATTTTAAAATATACTTCCTTTCTCCTCTCTAGGCCTTGGAACTATCGTGGTTATACATTTTATTTCTCTGTATGTTACAGGCCCTAGTATACACTGTGATTATTTTTTTTAAACAATTATCTTTTACACATGCTCTTTATATCTCTGTGTATATCTTGATTTCTTTACAGTATCATTTCCTTTATGTTTGAATGGTTTCCTTTCCCATTTTGTATATGATAGGCCTAGATGTATTGAATTCCTTCAGCTTTTATCTGTCTGAAAAGGTCTCTGCCTTCATTTTGGAAAAGCAATTTTGCTGGGTATAGAATTACAGGTTGGGAATTCTTTTTTTCAGTACTTTAAAAATGTTGCTCCATCTCTTTTGGCTCACACTGGTTCTAGTAAGAAATCTGCTGTTGGGGCGCCTGGGTGGCTCAGTCAGTTAAGTGGCTGCCTTCAGCTCAGGTCATGATCCCAGGGTCCTGGGATCGAGCCCCGCATTGGGCTCCCTGCTCTGCGGGGAGCCTGCTTCTCCATCTCCATCTGCCTGCTTCTTTGCCTACTTGTGCTCTCTCTCTCTCTCTCAAATAAATAAATAAAATCTTTAAAAAAAAAAAGAAAAGAAATCTGCTATTATCCTTACCCTATCTATTTTATTTATTTGAGAGAGAGAGTGCACAAGTGGTGGGCAGAGGGAGTGGGAAAAGCAGACTCCCTGCTGAGCAGGGAGCCCAATGCAGGGCTCAATCCCAGGACCCTGAGATCATGACCTGAGCCAAAGGCAGCTGCTTAGCCAAGTGAGTCACCCAGGTACCCCTCTTTTTCACTAACTTTAAATAATTTTATTACCATTTACCTTCATGTACTTTTCTTCATGTTTCTCATACTTAAGTTTGTTTAAATTCTTGAATCTTTGTGTTTATGCTTTTAATCGAATCTGGAAAAGTTTTTGACCATTATTTTTTCAAATATCCTCCCTTTATTTCCTTATCAGACTTCATTTTTTCCCACAGCTTAATCATGTTTTTTTATTCTTGAAGTATAACTGACATACAATATTAGTTTCCTATGCACAACATAGTGACTTGACATTTGTACACCCTGCAAACTGATCACCACCATAAGTTGTTACCCTCTGTCACCATACAAAGTGAATACAATATTATTGGTTATATTTCCCACACTGTACATAACATCCCCGTTATTTATTTTATAACTGGAAGTTTATACCTCTTGACCCTCTTCACACATTTTGCCCCACCCTCCCAACCCCTTTCCCTCGCAACCACCACCCTGTTCTCTGTATCCATGAGTCTGGGTTTTGTTTGGTTTGATTTGTATTTGTTTTTTAGATTCCACTTACAAATGAAACCATGCAGTATTTGTCTTTCCCTATCTTATTTCACTTAGCAGTATACCCTCAAGGTCCATCAGTGTTGCTGCAAATAGCAAGACTACATTATTTTTTATGGCTAAATATTCCACTGTACATGGATGTGCATGCACGTGTGTGCACGCACATGCATGCGCGCGCACACACACCCCCCCCCCACATCTTTATCCATTCATCTACACTATTTGTTTCCATACCTTCGCTGTTGCAAATGCTGCTGCAATGAACACAGGGGTGCACGTATCTTTTCAAATTAGTGTTTTTATTTTCTTCAGATAGATACCCAGAAATGAAATAGCTGGATCTACTGGCAGCTCTATTTTTAATCTTTTGAGAAACCTCCACACTGTCTTCCTTAGTGGTTGTACCAATTTACATTCCCACCAACAATGTACAAGGATTCCCTTTTCCCCACATCCTCACTGACACTGGTTTGGTATAAGAGTGATGCTGCTTCATAAAATGAGTTTGGAAGCATTCCCTCCACTTCAACATTTTTGGAATCATTTGAGGATAGATGTTAAAACTTAAAATGTTTGGTAGAATTCACCACTGAAACTGTCTGTTCCTGGACTTTTGTCTGTAGGGAGGTTTCTGATAACTGATTCAATGTCCTTACTAGTAATTAGTCTATTCAGATTTTCTATTTCTTCATGAATCAGTCTTGGAAGATTATATTCTTTTAGGAATTTATCCACTTCTTCCAGGTTGTTCAATTTATTGGTATATAATTGTTCATAGTAGTCTTTTGTGATTTTTTGTATTCTGTAGTATCAGTTGTAACTTCTCTCTCATTTCTCATTTTATTCATGTGAGCTCTCTCTTTTTCTTAGTGAGTCTAGCTAAAGGTTTGTCATTTTTATCTTTCCAAAGAACCAGCTCTTGTTATCACTGATTTTTTTCTATTGTCTTTTTACCTCTATTTCATTAATTTCCACTCAGATCTATATTATTTCCTTCCTTCTACTAACCTGGGTATCACTTGTTCTTTTTTTCCTACTTTGTTTAGGCGTAAAGTTAGATTGGTTATGAAATTTTTCATGTTTCTTCAGGTAGGCCTTTATTGCTATGAACTTCCCCTCTATAACCCCTTTTGTGGCATCCATTTTGGTAAGTCGTATTTCTGTTTTCATTTGTTTCTAGATATTTATTTCTTCTTTGATTTCCTCAATGACCAACTGGCTGTTCAGTGGCATGTTGTCTAATCTCCACATTTTTGTGGGTTTTCCATTTTTCTTCTTGTAACTGATTTCTGGTTTTATAACACTGTGGTTGAAAAAATGCTTGATATGCTTTCAATCTTCTTGAACTTACTGAGAGTTGTTTTGTGAGCTAATGTGATCTATCCTGGATGTTTCATGTGGACTTGAGAAGCACATGCATTCTGCTACTTTGGGATGAAATGTTCTCTATATAGCTATTAAGTCCATCTGGTCTAATGTATCATTTAAGACCAATATTTCCTTATCAATTTTGTCTGATCTATCTATTGATATAAGTGGGGTATTAACATCCCCTACTATTATTGTGCTGTCAAATTCTCTCATTAGGTCTTTCAATACTGCCTTATATATTTTAGTGTTTCTAAGCTGAGTGCATATATATTATAAATGCTCTACCACTTTATTACATATTGCCCTTCTCTTTCATTACATTCTTGTTTTAAAGTCCATTTTGTCTGATAGGAGTACAGCTACATCAGCTTTCTTTTCATTTCCATTTTCATGGAATATCTTTTTCCATCCCTCTACTCTCAGTCTGTGTGTGTCCTTATTCTGAAGTCTCTTATAGGCAGCATACAGATAAATCTTTTTTTAAATCCATTCAGCCACTGTATGTGTTCTGATTGGAGAATTAGTTCATTTACATTTTAAAAAATTACTGATAGGTGTGTGCTTATTGCCATTTTAATAACTGTTTTCTGGCTGTTTTTGTAGTTCCTCTCTGTTCTTTTCCTCTTTTTTTCTCTTCACTTGTGGTGACATTCTTGATAACTTTCTTTAGTGTCATGTTTAGATTCCTTTTTCATTTTCTTTTGTATATTTACTGTAAGTTTTTACTTTGTGGTTACCATGAGGTTCACATATAACATCCTCTGAATGTAAGTCTATTTTAAGTTGATAGCAACTTACATTTGAATATATTCCAAAACTGTACATTTTTACTCCCCCCACAATGTCTTGTTTTTGATGTTGTAGCTTACAAATTTTTATTTTACATATCCCTTAGTAAGTTATTTAGTTTTAGTTTTGTCTCTTGACCCTCATACTAGTTTTGTAAGTGATTAAACCACCACCTTTACTGTATATTTACCTTTTCCAGTAAGATTTTTACTTTACTATGTTTTTTTACCATTAATTAATGCCATTTATTGTCAGCTTAAAGAAATTCCTTCAACATGTCTTGTAAAGTTGATTTAGTTGTGATGAACTCCATTAGTTTTTGCTTAGCTGAAAAATTACTAGTCTAAAATATAACCTTGCCAGGTAGAGTATTCTTGGTTACATGTTTTTTCCTTTCAGTACTTAGAATATGTCACACCACTCTCTTCTAACCTGGAAAGTTTATGCTGAAAAATCTGCTAATAGTGTTATGGGGTTTCCCTGGTATATAGTGTTGTTTTCTCTTGCTGCTTTTAAGTATCTCTTTAGCTTTTGACATTTTAATTATAATACATCTTGGTGTGGATCTCTTTATCTTATTTGGAACTCTCTAGGATTCCTGGACCTGGGTGCCTGTTTCCCTCCCCATATGGAGGAAGTTTTCACCATTATTTCTTCAAATAAGTTTTTTGCCCCTTTCTCTCCCTCTTCTTCTAGGACCTCTATAATGTGGATGTTATTCTGTTTGATGTTGACACAAAGGTCCCTTAAGGTATCTTTACTTTTTTAAAATTCTTTTTTGCTGCTGTCTGGGTGAGTTTCATTGCTTTGTCTTCCAGTTCACTGATCCATTCTTCTGCTTCATCCAGTCTGCTATTGAAATCCTCTAATATATTTTCCATTTCAGTTACTGTATTCTTCAACTCTCTGACTTCTATTTGGTACTTTCTTACATATCCTATATTTTTTAAAGTTCTCACTGTGTTCATCCATTTCCCTCCTAAGTTCAGTGAGCATATTTATAACTATTACTTTGAACCCTTTATCAGGTAGTTTGCTTAACCTCCATTTCAGTGAAGTCCTTTTTTTTTTTTTAAAGTAGGCTCCATGCCCAGCATAGAGCCCAGTAAAGTCTTTTTCTGAGGTTCTGTCTTGTTCTTTTGTTTAGAACATATTTCTCTGTCTACTCATGTTACCTGGTTCTCTCAGTTTATTTCTTTGTATTCAGTGAAATAGCTAGCTACCTCTCACAGTCTTAAAGGAATGGCCTTTTGTAGGAGATGATCTGTGCAGCCCAGAAGTACAATCTCCCTCCCACCCAGCAGTCAGAACTAGGCATTCAAAGGGCACCCCCTGTGTAGACTGAGCACAACAGGCTATACAAAGCTGTAGCTGCGATGTGGGGACTGAGGTACACTTGTCCAGCTGACTATGGCACAGAGGGGCAGAGAACTTGCCCAATCAGCTGCAGTGCAACTGCAGCTCAGGGGTGTATGAGAGATGCTTATAGGCTGGCTATAACATGGCACATGGGAGTGGGGTGCACCCACCTGTGCTAGCAGGTTAAGAAGATTATTAAAATGGTGCCCACCAAAGCTAGCCTGAGTAAGGTAGAATGAGATGACAAAAGTAGTACCCACCAGCAATTTTGTTCCCAGGGAGAGTCCCAACAGGTTCCTGCCTTTCTGGCAGTCCTTTCAAGATTAAGGATTAAGACTTTCTCCTTCACATATGGTCTAGGCACTTTTCAGTCTGCTCATTTTTCCTGGGTATTGGGGTGAGTGAGTCTACATGCAAGCCCTGTAACAGCAGGTTCTCCTTTTCCATTCCCTATAGTTTTTTGGTTCTCCTGAACATAATCCTCACTGGTCTTACGTTTTGGAGGCTTGTTTCTATGGTGCAGGATCCAAGGGTTGGAGTACCTGATGTGGAGCACAAAACCCTTGCTCCTCAGGGGAAAGATGTTTAAGATCCCTCCTGATCATGGGTCACCGAATTGGGGGTGAAGTTTTTGGGAAGAGTGTAGCCCTGCTTCTCCTCATCTCAATGTGGTCCTTTTATCTTTTGCTGTGGAGGCACCGTTCATGTAGTTTTCAGAACTTTTTCAGAGGAAATTATTCCAAATGTAGCTGCAGATTTGTTGTGTCCATGAGAGGAGGTGAGTTCAGGATCTTCCTACACCTCTATCTTAAACTGTCCCTTTGAGGTCCAAGTTTTATAAATTGAATATTGAAGCTATATTTTTCAGTCACCTATTTTCTTTCAATAAACATGGTTCTGAAAAACAAATCTAATACTACTACTTAGAAATAGAAAAGCAAAACAAATTAACAATAAAATACATTTGCATTTCTTACTGGAAAGTTAGACTCTTAGGACCAAACATCACTACCAAAGAGCATTAATATGTAATTACTTACAATTCTCAGCTTCCCACATTAGTAAGAAAGATACGATTCCCACAGGATTCTTTGTAAAGAATATTAAAACTTTCAGGGCACCTAGATGGCTCAGTCGGTTAAGGGTCTGCCTTCAGCTCAGATCATGATCCCACGGTCCTGGGATTGAGCCCCACGTTGGGCTTCTTGTACAGTAGGGAGCCTGCTTCTCCCTCTCCCTGCCGTCTCCCTGCTTGTGCTCTCTCTCTCTCTCACTATCTCTCTGTCAAATAAATAAATAAAAGCTTAAAAAAAAAAGAATATTAAAACTTTCTACTATTTCTAACATTGAATTAAAAGGTACAATTTATGGAGGGGTGCTATTTTTTAAATAACAAAAACCCTTGTGAATGCAATGCAACAAATCTTTAAAAATCACGCTGAAAAAGCAAAATTTCTGAAATACAATTCTTACAAATATTGACAATATTAAAAAGCCAGCTTAAGAACTTAGAAGCTTGGGGCCCCTGGGTGGCCCAGTTGGCTGAGTGGCCAATTTGATTTCAGTTCCAGTTGTGATCTCAGGGTTGGGGGATCGAGCCCCATGATGGGCTCTGTTCTCAACTTGGAGTCCGGTTGGGATTCTCTCTCCCCCTCTGCCTCTGCCCCTCTCCTGACTTGCACTCACACTCTAGCGCTTTCTCCCTCTCGCTCTCTAAGTAAATGGATAAAATCTTTAAGAAAGAAAAGAACGTCAGGGGTGCCTAAGTGGCTCAGTCATTAAGCATCTGCCTTCGGCTCAGGTCATGATCCCAGGATCCTGGAATCGAGCCCCACATCGGGCTCCCTGCTCAGTGGGAAGCCTGCTTCTCCCTCTGCTTGTGCGTGCTCTCTCTCTCTGTCAAGTAAGTAAATAAAATCTTAAAAAGAAAAAAAGAACTTCAGAAGCTTAAAATGTGACATAAAATCAGAATACTGAAAGTAAAAAAACAACACAGTACTACAGACTGTTTCTCCTGGGGGGCGGCGGGGGAAGCTGTAGCAGTGAAGCCATTTCTCACTTCTCATTTATTCCACATCTATCTTCATCTACCTCACTTTCTCCCCTTAAACATGCCCATCTCAAAAAAAAAAAAAAAATTAAGGTCACTAGTTATCTTCAAATTGACAGGTCAATAGATACTTTTCTATTTGTCATCTTACAAGACCTGTCAGCAACCAGCATATAGAAAACAGTTCATCACACCATCATTTTTTTAAACACTTTCTCTTTGGAGCTGTCCTAACACCACACACCCCTGGCTTTCCCAATGTTTCTCTTGCCATTTTCTTCTTTGTAGACGTTCCCCTCCTACATCTGTACACTTTAAATTTCCTCAGAGCAAAGCCTCTTCTTTCCAATACCCTATCTACACCTTTTCCTAGATGATCTCATCCCTTCCCTTAGTTTTAATACTGACCATAAGCTATCTCCAGTCCCAATTCTCCTGTGAATCAACCTCTGCTGTGAACTCTACATTTACTTTATTTACTGTCAACTGGACATCTCTAAGTGGACATCTCTATCAAACTAGACCAAATGTCCAAAAGAGAACTTCTGACTCTCTCCCTCTGCCCTTGAAATTATTTCATACATTCATTCTATAAATATTTACTGAGCATATGTTCAGGCACTGTGCTGTATACTGGCACAACAATGTGAACATGGGGAAGACAGATGGTAAGTTATAAAATGAGCTATGAAGAATATAAAATGTGTGTGATAGAGAATAGAGGAGAAGGCTGCTACTTGTGATAGGCTAGTCAAGTTATGCTTCCAGTCTTATACTCTCTCCCTCGGAAAACGGCAGCTATCTAGGGGTTCCAGCAAGAAATCTAGGTATCTTTTCCCCACAGGTCCATCTACAGGGTTCTAACTCCAAAACCCACCTTGAAGTTGAAGAGAACTCAAGCAAGCAAAGAAGAGAGATATGGACAAATAATGACAACTGTAATAGATGTCACAGAAGGAAATACATTAAGCTATGGAAGAAAATTTCAGAGAAACCTAACTCACTCTGGGAGAAACCAGAAAAGGCTTCCTGGAGGAAGGAGAATTAGGATAAGTCCAGATGATCACTACAAAAAGCCAAACAAAAAAGAACAGAAAACTATGACAAGAACAGGGAACAGCACAGCTTGGCACATCACTGAATGTAAAACATGTCCAGGGTGATAAAATTCTAGAAGAGGGAGAGGGGATTAATAAAAGCCCAAAAGAAAGCAGAAGTTATCAAAGGTTAAAGAGATCATGTCACAAGAGCACAGAAATCAACTTGAAAAGTCTGCTACTGGCCAAATATGGGACAATTTGTGATAGATTAAAACACATTAAAATCCAGAAGCTTGTGATGATACCAAAAAATGACAAAGTGAAAACCTTCACTAAACTCATTATAAATTATTCTGACACATTACAAAGGGAAACAATCAAACTTATATGCTACCTTTCCTGTAGCAAAGCGTAGCCAAACAGGTAGTAAGAGAAATTTCTTCTAGGAAGTAAATGCAGGAGGAATTAAACAATCAGGGTATCACCATTTTACAACCCCTAACAAGGTAATGGATTCAGACAATAATCAACAAAAGATGCTAAAACCATTAGGGAAAGGGGAATCTTATAATGTGAGAACAAGATTGATAGAACAACTCACCAAATTTATTAGCATCACTAAAGGGAGGACAACTAGACACGATGTAACTCTAATAGGTAGGAAATTCACAACAAACATCTATGGGATATTTTTATTTTAAAAAAATGAACCTGAATCTAATAAAGTATCTAACTACCAGCTTTCTGGAAAGAGAGAGTAAGTTATAGCAGTGGGTCTCAAACTAGAGCATCAGAATAACCTAGAGGAAGCTTGTTAAAACAGAATGCTGGGAAGCACTGAATTAGAGGAAACAATAAGGCAGCAAACAGCCACATAAAGAATGTGGGAAACTCTGTAAGAAAAATAACCCAGTTTCAACAAGAAATCATATTTTACAAAGGCGGGGGGAGGCTGTTATAGAAAAAAATTACTTAAGCAACATAACTGCAAATGTAATATGCAGATTCTTTTAAGATTCTAATTCAAATGCCTGGTTGGCTGGGTGGCTGAGGGGGTTAAGTATCTGACTCTTGATTTCAACTCAGCTCATGATCTCAGGGTCATGAGACGGAGCCCCGTGTCAGGCTCTATGCTGGGCATGGAGCCTGCTTAAGATTCTCTCTCTCCCTCTACTCCTTCCCCCTTCTATCCTTCTATCCTTCCCCACCTCTCTCTCTCTTCCTCAAAAAAAAAAAAAAAAAATTCTAAGTCAAACAAATATATAAAAAGACATCTTGAAACACCTGAGAAAATATTAATATAGTCTAAGAATAGATCATATTAAGGAATTTCTGTTAAGTATAATAATAGAATGATGGCTCGGTTTTTAAAAAACAACCTTATGTTAATTAGGAAAAAAAAAAAAGTCAAGGCTAGAGACTGCAAAAGTCACACGATACAGGGCCACTTTAAGGAGTTTGGGCCTAAACAGAAGGGTTTTACACAAAACATGGAATCATCATAGTACAATTTCTGGTTCCTGAATGCCATGTGCTAAGCACTGCATTAAGTACTTAACATGACTTATCTCTTTGAATCCTTAAAATAACTCGTAATGCAGATATTAAATTCTATACCGTTTTGCATGCTGAGCATAATCATAATTTGCATTTTTAAAAGGATGAAGTGTTGAGAATAGTTTGGAACAAGACAAGAGTGATGGAAAAAGAACAATTAAGAGATTGTTACAACAGGGTAAGAATTTCTGGAACAGACAGTAAGAGCAAATGCTCATGCATTAGGAATAAAACAAAACTGCAGCAATTTTTTTAACAAAACATGAATCACGCCCTACATTTAACTCTGAAACAAACTTCTTCACCAAATTAGACATTTTTCCAAGAATTTTATTTTTAAAGCAATCATTTTATAGGTATTGCAGTTACTGAACTTACAATTAATTATTTCTATCACTTCCCAAATCCTCAAAAATATAAAAACAAGTTACTGTTTTAATTCTATAAATTACTGAAATAATAGCCATGTGATATCCTTCACACTCATCTTCAGCTCAAGAAGCTTAGATAAGACAAGTACAAAGAAATCTATATGGTAAGGGTCTTTTTGAAAAGTGAAAACAGAAGGGAAGGGGGTGATCCCTGACCACCTTTTCCAATGGGGTGACCACGAAAGACAGTATTTCAAGGCTCCTAAAGCTTCGTTCATATCAAAAGTCTCTCCTATCCCAGAGCTCTACTGTGACTTACTACCACTGGGCCTTGTAGATTGCTAACTCTAGGAACTAACTCTTTAGACACTGAACTATGGGTTAGTTGCCAATGGCTGTGTCCAAGTCAGATTTAACAACATAACTGACTATAAAAAAACAAAACCAAAAAAGGATTCTAGAAAGAAAAGCATGGTATACTGGAATGAAATTTTAATCTGCTCTAAAACCCGAGTTACATCATTTGTTATTTGGGAAATGCAAATTAAAACCACAATAAGAGGTGCTCCTGGGTGGCTCAGTCAGTTAGGTTAAGCAATGGACTCTTGCTTTCGGCTCAGGTCAAGATCTTGGTGTCAAGAGATCAAACCCCGAACTGGGCTCTGGCTCAGCAAGGAATCTGCTTGGGATTCTCTCTCCCACTGCCTCTGCCCCTCCTCCTCCCCATTCGTGCACGCTATCTCTTTCTCTCTAAAATAAATAAATAAATCTTTAAAAAACACAAACAAGATTCCACTACAACCACTAGAATGGCTATAATCAAAAATGGTCAACGTGGTAAATGTTATTAGGTGTTTTTCACAATACAAAAAAAAATCTTGATTAAAAAATAGACTAACAGATACCTGGTATTGGAGAGGATGTGGAGCAATTATAAACTTCACACACTGCTCATGGGAATACAAAATGGTACAGCTACTTCAGAAAAGTTTGGCAATCTTTTTAGAAGTTAAGCACATACTTAGCATGTGACCCAGCAATCCCACTCCTAGATAACCATCCAAGAGAAATGAAAACATATGTCTGCATAAAGATTTGTACACAAAAGTTCATAGCAACAATGTTCATCACAGCCCAAATTTGGGAACAATCCAAATGTCTACCAATTGGTAGTGAATGGATAAAGAAACTGTACTATACCCATACAATGGAATACTACTCAGCAATAAAATCAAAGGAACTACTGATAAATGCAACTTAGAAGAATCTCAAAAATCATCACTCTTGAATTAAAATAAGCCAGATAGAAAAGACTATAAACAATATGATCACATTTATAGGAAATTCTAGAAAAGTCAAAACTTCACTCATTAGAGCAGACCAGTGACTGCCCTGAGTAAGGATGGGTTAAGGACTGACTACAAAGGGGCATGAGGAAACTTCTGGGGGGATGGAAGTGTTCTACTACTTCACTGGGGTGGTGAGTACAAAACTGTATATGTATAACAAAATTCACAGAACTGTGCAGTTAGAATGGCTTAATTTTACTGTATGTAAATTGAAGTTGTTTAAAAAAATTACCGGGATGCCTGGGTGGCTCAGTTGGTTAAGCACCTGCTTCGGCTCAGGTCATGATCCCAAGGTCCTGGGATCTAGTCCCACATCAGCCTCCTTGCTCAGCAGGAAGCCTGTTTCTCCCCCTGCCTGCCACTCCCCCTGCTTGTGTTCTCTCTTTCTCTGACAAATAAATAAAATCTTAAAAAAAGAAAAATTACCTGGGTTACCTAGATCTGCAAGTTACTAGCTGTATGACATTAACCAGTTCTCATTTTCTCACATGTACAATTGTACACATTTTATTTTTTAAAGAAATCACTTCTAAATCATACTGCACTTATTGGGTGTATACATAATTCTTACTTCCACTGGAAAAAGTATCATATAGTTATCTATACTGCTACTTGCTCTATCTCACAAGGTGGTTGTGAAATATCACATGAGATAACTAATGGGAAAGTGCTTTGGCAACTCCAAAGTAGTGTTACACAACTATATAGTAGGCTTTACGTTTTTTAAAAATAGACATGAAAATTCTTTTCATATGAGTGACTTGAGACCCTTGGAAACTTGAGTACCCCAAAGTCAATCTTTGCCCAGAAAGAGAGTCTAATCAAATGTCACCTTTTTAATACTCTCAACCTGCTTTCTATGGACTCTGGATTTACTGGATGTCTCAATGTAATATTATCTAGACTACACTATGGTTTTTCAAAAGAAAATCAGTAAAGAAATGTTCTTTAAAAGTCATTAGATGAGTATGGCAAGATATTTCCCAGTGGAAAAGACCCAAACCCAGAAAACTGTTTTCCTAGACACTTTTCCAAGATGTTCACATTGTGATTTTTCTTCCTCTAAAAGCCAGTTAAGTTCTTTCCATTTAATATTATAATTTCGTAATGTGACCTGCATTACCGAGAGAGGGTGAATAATTTTAAGAATATGAAAACCTTTTACCAGTGTGGTACAGTCATTTCAAACTTTTGCCTGTTGCAAAATTTAACAGACTCTCATTTTTTCCTACTACTACTGAACAACTGGGCTCTTTGCTGTCCTACCAGGTTTGAGAGAGATGTGACATTTAGCCTAGTTATATTTACAAGTTTCCACACCGCAACAAGTATGAAGGCTATGTGAAAGACATAATCTCTTCTTCAAATGTGGTTTGGCGACTAAATTTTACCTTGAATTCATGATTCTCCTACATTGTCTTACAATTCTAAGAAGTTTTTCTACCAGCAACAGGTACTGCAACCAAAAATTAATAAAGCCTGTGATACCACAAAATATTTTGCTATCGTTTTCAATTTTTCAAGACTCCTTTCTGGTAACACTTGTAACGGGATGATTCTATGGTCAATTCTAAGGCCGTGCTTCCTTTGATTCGGTCCTGCTTCAGTCTAGTCAGTAGTACCATAACCTCTTAGGTTTCACCTTTCTCCTTCGATAACAATAAGACCGCTCGTTCCGGTAACTGCACACCTCCAATACTAGTTTCCAAGAAACCTGAAAGAACGGGACCTTGCCTACTCGCTCCTCCAGCCTTCTACCCTCAGAAGGTTGCCCAAAACGTGCAGCTCTCCGGCAAACAGGCCGGAATGAAGCACCCAGAGAGCGACTGTCTCGGGGAGGAGGGGAGAACTTCTGGGCCCCGAGGACTGGGGCTGAGGTCCAGCCCAGCCCGCTCCCAACTCTACTGGCTGCCAGAAAGGAGTGTGGACCCTACGCTCAGGCCGCGGTGCTCGGTGGGGAAGGCACAGCCGCGCGTGGCAGCCGGGCAGGACGTAAACAAACCGGCCGGGAGGAGGGGGAAGGGGCAAGTGCCGGGATGGGGGTGGTGGGGCGAGAGGACCTCGCTCCAACCCTCCAGCGCAGGTCCGCAGCTGCCCAGCCCCTCCCCACCGGGGCCCAGGTCCCAGTCCCTGCGTGGCGCTGTCGCGCGGGCACGAACACCGAAGGCCCCTGCACATCTGGAGCGCGGAGCCCACAAGGCCATCGGCTCGGCGCCCCCCCCCCCCCCTCGCCCCGCAGCGCCCTACCTGAACGCGCAGTCTGGGTCCCGCGCGTCCCGACCGGCCGCGCCCAGCCCGCTCCTCTTGCTGAAGAGCTTCTGGAACAGCGTAGGGGCCATGCTGACCACGGCCAGACCAGGGTCGCTCCTTAGGGCGCTCGCTAGGCCCCCGCTCCTAGAGCAGCCCCACCACCCCCATGAGCGCCTCAGTCATATGACAGAAATTAGTCACTTCAAACGGCCACGGCGCGCGGGGCGGGGCGCGAGGCAAGGCCGGCGTCCATTGGCTGGCGGTGAGCCGCATCACGTGGCGGCGCGCGGAGCGGGGGGCAAGGCGGGGGCGTAGGGCGGAGCTGGCCCCCATAGGCTGACTAGTGGATTCCCTCACGTGGCAGCTCACGGGGCGGGGTGTGCGCGGAAAGGACCGGAGGGGCGGGGAGTAGAGGTGGCTGGGGAAGCGAAGGGGGGCGCGCTTCGGTCGCGGTCCTTCAGCGTGACGTTGTCTGCTGCTCTCTGAGGCTACGGCGGGGCGGGGCGGGAACGACGCCCGGTACTTTGGAATGCAGAAGGCTTCGTCTCCCCGCCCCCACGACAAAGAGAGCTGCTTAGAGCTCCTCGAGCAGCCGACCCTCCCGCGCCATCCCCTCCTCAGCCTCCAGGTTTCGCCCCTCCGTCGCGCTCCTGGCCAGTCCAGCGGCCCCCTGAGCAGAGAAGGCGCGCGACCTAGGCTAGACTTTGAGTGCGGGGCCACAGGCCTGCCCGCGCAGGGCCGCGAGGGGTGTGGGCTCGGGGCTTGACAGCGCGTGGCTGGTGGAGAGCCCTGCCCAGACACTCGCCACAGCTTTGACCTCCAGCAGAGAAGACCTCGGCCAGGGACTTGGGGCGGCCGCCTTCCGGGTTTTCCCACTAGCTCCTCGAACCCTGACAACAGGAATTAACCTTTTGTGAGAACGATAGGACTTAAGCTCTATCTTAACGTCTAGGTATGTAGGGAGAGGGGAATTCCACAGTGGAATTGTAAACAAATGGATTTAATACGAGGAAAACCGCTTTCCAAAGTGTGGGGGGCGGGGGGGAACATTGCTCAAAAATGACCTTGCAGTCTTATTAAACCCAGGAAGCCAAATTTTATCAGGGTTCAGATCAAAGTGGCCTTACAAATTTTCAGCACCATTTATTCACCCACTCCCCCTCCAGAATTAGGAATTTTGTACCGTGGGATGAAATTCTCTGGCAAATATGGATGGCAGGAAATAACTGGTATGTGGTTGGAAGACTAGATTAAAAAAAAAAAAAAAAAAACCTTTTGAAAATTTCATTTAATTAGGCAGACAAACTGTATTTTCCTTGAGTGGCTACCAACTCCCACTAATTTGCAGCTAGAGTTTAAACTATAAAATAAGTGGCCTTTATAGAAAAAAGAAAATAGGCAGACTGTGTATCTGAGAATTTCAGCGATCACCATGATGTTTAACCATTACAAGATTTTTTTAAAGCACTATAGGTGATTAAGAAATTAATTTTTTAAGATTTTATTTATTTATTGGAGAGAGAGAAAGAGAGAACGAGTTGGGGGGGGAGAGGCAAAGGGAGATGGAGAAGCAGACTGCCCGCTGAGCTGGGTGCCCAATGGGGCTTAATCCTAGGACCTTGAGATCAGGAGCTGAGCCGCCCAGGTGCCCCAAGAAATTAATTTATTAATTCCACAAATGCTTAAGTGCCCTTGGTCCACTTACTGGGGATCCAAAGTAAACACAAAGACAAAGCTAACTTTCTATATAAGGAGATAATAAATAAGTAAACAAGGTAATTTTAGGACTAGCTTCTGAATGAGAACTAAGCAATGAAATGAGGGAGTGGGAAAGGTCTCTCTAAGAAGGTGACATTTGAGGTTCTCGGGTTAAGATTCATTCATAGCTCCTCTGCACATTGCCCAAGGTCCAGAACTTACTGGGCAATACAGATTCAAAACAGCAGGACTATGTCCTGTGTAAAGATAATCCTCGGGATTCTGACCAAACAGGGAAAGATTTCTAATAAGGCAAAATGAACTATGTATACAGTTGACCCTTGAACAATGTGGGGGCAAGGAGCCCCAACCCCTGCAACATCAAAAATCCAAGTGTAACTTAAACTCCCCCACAATTTAACTACAAATAGCTTACAGTTGACCAGAAGCCTTACTGATAACATAAACAGTTGATTAACACAAAGCATCTATTCTATAAGCACGTATTATACAGTGTATTCTTATGATAAAGTAAGCTAGAGAAAAGAAAATATTAAAATCATAAGGGAAATACATTTATAGTAACAAGCTGTAAAAATCTACATATAAGATGATCTACACAGTTCAAACTGTATTTCCCACCCCCCAAAAAATGTGAACATGGAATAAAATTTTTGTTAAAAAAAATGAAGTCAATGCAATTTTTAATAGTGAGAAAATGCACATCCTATAAGTCAATTAATTAATCATTTGGGGACGTTTCATTTTGCTTTTATACTAGCAAGTTACGCTAAATGAGTTCAAGAGGAAACAGACTCAAGCCTGTATATACAGAACCATTGACACTGAGGACTCATGACTGGTCCACAGCTGGCAGAGAAGAGTATTTCCTTGTCCCCTCAGAAGTTTCTAAATACAATAACCTTGTGTGCTTTCATCTTAGGAAAAAGTTACTTCACGGGATAATTATAGATATTAATAGTAAGGGAAAGAACATTACTGCTTGCATAAGAGATACTTTGTTTTACTATTCTCTAATCATATAATAACTTCATTTATAGTCTCATTTAGCCCTTTGCTCGAAAGGTACAGAAAAAAAACTAGCTATCATTCATCACATTTCCTTTATGTTGCAGGGTAATATTCAAATTACAGAATTAGAAAGCACTAACATGATACAAGTTTGTTATAAAAGAAGACATGTTACTTAATTATGCAGACTACATTGAAAATAATTTCCAATAATATAAAAGACAAGGGCACTCTCTTCTGGTTATAGATACGGGAAAAGGTGGCAATAAAACTGGAATCTTGCTCTCTTAAACACATGCTAATAAGCTTGCCTCAATTGTGCTAAATTTTCCTGAAACAAGTTAAATTTTCACTGAGAATGTCGCAGAACAAGACATTCAGAATCTAGATCATCAAGTAAAACTGCCTAAAGGATTCAGGGTACCTCAGTGGTTTTTTTTGTTGTTGTTGTTTTTAAGATTTTTAATTTATTTATTAGAGAGAGAGAGCACGAGCAGAGGGAGGGGCAGACGGAGAGGGAGAAGTAGATCCCTGCTGAGCATGGAGCCTAATGTGGGACTTGATCCCAGGATCCTGAGATCATGACCTGAGCTGAAGGCAGACACTTAACCAACTGAGCCACCCAGGCACCCCAGTACCTCAGTTTTAAAAGCTCTTAAACCAATTGATGATTTACTACTATATAATAAAGGAATGGCAGTAGTTTGAGACACCAGAAAACCTAAACATTCATTTATTCAATCAATATTTCTTGAGGTCTCCAAGGTCTCAAGACTCTGTTGTAGGAACTGAGGACATAGTGCTGAACAGAGAAGTCCCTACTCTTGGGAACTTGGTTCTCAGTGGGAACAGACAAAATAAACAAGATGTTTACAAGTTGTGCTAGGAGCTAGGAACAAAATAGTTGATAGCAAGCATCTGGAGAGGGCCAAATTTACACAGGGTGGTCAGGACAGTTTTCTTCAAAGATGTGGGAGTTAAATTGAGGTCTAAACAATGAAAAGGAACCAGCAGTGGAAAGAAGGTAGTGAAGAACATTCTGGCAAAGAGAAGAAAATGTACAAAGGCTCTGAGGCAGAAATGGGTTTGACTTCTTTGAAGAAGAAAAAAGAGGCCACAAGAGCTGAGTGCACTCTGGGAAGAAGAAGATGTTTGAGAGATGGTTACAAAGACATAAGAAGCCACATTATGTAGGTACCTTGTAAATCATCTCAAAGAGGTTAGATTAAATGTGATGGGAGCTACTGCAGGAGTTTAAAACAGGAGAAGGACATGCTCTAATTAATGACTCTAGAAGATTACTCTGGCTGCTTTGAGGAGAAAGGATTATAAAAGAATGAGAATGAAAACAGAGAAACTGTATAGGAGGCTACTGTGTATTTTCAGTGGAAGTGGATGATGGCTAACTGGAGTTATTCTGGAGATACACTCAGCTGGACTTCTGACAGAAGTGAAGGAAAGAAAAACCAAGGATTAATTTCTAGGTTTTTCCCTTAAGCATCTAAATGGAAGTCATTTCCCAATAGCATGACCAGGAAAAGCACAGGTTTGAAGAAGAAAATCAAGCATAATAAGTTTGGATATATTGAGTTTGAATTGTCTTTTAGATACCCATATAGAGATTCTGAGTAGAACACATGGGGAGAAGACAGGCTTGGAAAGATAAATTTTGGAGGCATTTAAAATAATGAAATGAAAGAGTTTTCCTAGGGAGAATGTGTATGTGTAGAAAGGGGTCCAGGACTAAGATTCAATGAGGACAACACTTATAGGTCTTGAAGAAAAGGATCCAGCAAAGAATAAGGAGAGAAGAAAAATGTGCCTAAAAGGAGGAAAGGATCAACTGTGTTGAATGTTGCTGAAAATATAAGTGTCCATTAGATTTCTCAACATCTTGACAAGAGTAGTTTCAGAGGACTCATGTGAGCAAAAACCTGAATGGAGTGTGTTCAAAAAAATAAAGGGTAGAGGGAAGTGGTAAAACGAGTATAGACAATTCCCCTCTTTTGCTGAGATAGGGAGCAGAGAACTGAGGACTGAGAGGAGATAGGAAGAGGGAAGATTGTTTTTTTTCTTTTTTCAAAATGGAAGATATTAGAGAATTTTGTATTCTAATGGAAACAATCAAAAGGAGATGATGGGACGCCTGGGTGGCTCAGTCAGTTAAGCATCCGACTCTTGATTTCAGCTCAGGTCATAATCTCAGAGTCGTGAGATCAAGCCCCACATGGGGCTCCATGCTCAGCGAGGAGTCTGCTTAAGATTCTTTCCCCTCCTTCTCTCTACCCCTCTGCTCATCCCCCTGCTTGTGCTTTCTCTATCTAAAATAAATAATGAATAAATAAATAATTTTTTTAAATCTTAAAAAAAGACAGAGATGGTGACATCAAGCACCCACTATGGTCTAGGGTGCTCAGAGCACAATAACAAATAAGACGGGTAGAGTCCTTGCCCGTAAGAAACCACCAACAAGTAAACAAAAAGCTATTACCCATTGTGATAAATGCTTTTAAGGAATCAAACTTTTACCTTCAGTATAAAATAAATTGGTTTGAAATCCTCACCTTGAATTCTGTAGAAGTATACAAAAGAAGGTCCTTTATATAATGACACACTTCTATGACAAACATTTTTTCAACAAATATTTTTCAAATACTTAATATATTTAATATGTGTCTGGCAACTTTGCTAGAACCTGGAAATACACTAATGAACAAGATGTGGTCCTTACACTTGAAGAGCTTACAGTCTAGGGGGGAAAAATAATTTGACAGGCAATTTTAGTTCACTAACAAATGCTATGAAGTGGCCAAGTACAGGATGCCATGGGTATACAAAGAAAGACAATTAGCCTTCTGGGGGGAATTAAGGAGAGTTTTCTGGGGAAGGAATGAATAGGGATTAAAAATAAAAATAGGAGAAGCTAAAGAAAAAAGGATGTGGGCAGGGGGGTTATGTTTCAGACAGATGGATGAGCACATGCAAGGCTGGAGGCATGATAAAATATAAATATTCAGTGACCTATAATATAATCTAGTGATAACATTGAATTAGATTAAGAAAACTATGTAAAATAAATTTAAAAGATCATACTTTATTCAGAACATGTTGGAGAGCTACTGAGAGATTTTTCAGCAGAAAACATGATCAGATGAACATTTTACAAAGTTCCTTCTGGATGCATTGTGGAAAATTAAGTACAGGGTACAAAAATAAAGGTTGAGAATCTAGTGGTAAGGCTGTTACACAAAACCATACAAGATAATACTGGCATGAATTCAGAGAAAAGCCATAGGAATGGAGGGGAGTAGAAAATGCTGAGGGCTATTTAGAATTCAGGACCAACAGGACTTCATGAATGACTGCCTGTGAGAAAATAAGAGAAAGGGAGGAGTCATGGATGATAGCCAAATTTCTGGCTCAACTTACATGGATGGATTAAGATATCTAACACTGAAACAGAAAATAGAAGAACTGCTTCAAGGGAGAAAATAACTCAGGTTGGGATATGCTGAATATGAGATACCATGAGAACCCATGGAACAATGACAAAACAAGCATTTGGCTATACCAATCTAGAAGTCTGGGCAGACCTTGGTTGAGTTCACCAGTCAGGATGTTCTGTGTTACACATGACAGAAAATCCAAAATAAACTAGCATAGTTTTAAAAAGAAACTGATTAGCTATCAGAACGAAACCTAAAGTAGATGGAAAGTTCAGACACAGATGCATCCAGGGACTGCAACAATGATATCAAGAATCCAGTTTTTCTATCAAAGCTCTAATTTCTCTGTGTGAACTCCATTCCCAGGCCTCCATTTGTGGACACAAGTGGCTGCCAGCAGCTTTCCTTTCAGGTAAAATCCAAGAGAATAAAGAAGAAGTCTGTATCCCAGTATTCCCAGGAAAAAAACTCTTGAGCTTTATACCTGTAGGATCATTTTAAGCCTTGGCCCCATTCCTGAACCAATCATTGTGCCAGAGTTGGGAGAGCTATGTTAATTTATTTAAACCATTAATGGCCCACCCCTGGAACTAAGGATGGGATCAATCCCACCTAAACCATATGGCTTGGAAATTCAAAACCCAATTAGGATGGAGGTACAGGGGAACTAAAAACACAATAATGAACAAGTGTAGTTCCTTCACTCAAGGACCTTACAGTCTAGGAAGAAAAAAAACAGAACTTGACTGGAAATTAACTATAATTATTATTATAATTATTATAATTAACATTATGATAGATACTATGATGTGGGCAAATACAGAATGCTGTGGGAATACAAGGAAAGACAACCAATCCTTTGGGGGACAGATGCAGAGACAATCACCACACATGTCCACTTACATATATCCATGGCAGTTACAAAGATTTGGGGCCAACTGCCCAGAGATGGTACTTGAAGTCAGAGATAGGTGAGATCACCCAGGGAGATGACGTAACATGAGAAGAAGCCCTAGAAGAGAACCCCAGAAAGCACCAAAATTTAAAGGCTGGACAGAGGAAAATGAGCCTTCAGAAGAAATGGAAGAGAAAGAGCTGGAGATTGGATGAAAGCCTGGAGAGTAACATTTCCAAGAGGTCATTCCTTACTGGAGGCTTTCAAGAATAGAGCACTAGTCTACAATATCATTAGCTGGGAGAGAGAGGTTGGGTAAGATGAGAACTGAAAAATACCCCTTAGATTAGCATCAAGGAGATTGCTGGTAACGTTGAGGGGAACAGTGTCAGTGGAGAACCAGAGCTGAAGCCAGACTGTGTGTGTGTTGGGAGCAGGTGGAGGAGGAGGAAGGGCTGAGGGGTGAGGGACTTGTGCAAAAGTAGACAGCACTCTTTTTAGGAAATCTGGGTGTAAAAGAGTGAAAAATGGGTACATAGAAGAACATATGGAGTCAAGGGAGGACTTAAGATAAAAGATGGGTCAACATTTTAAACTACAGGTTAGAAAGCAACATTACATTAGAAGAGGTTGTAGATAACTTTTATCTGGAAAGTCTGAGTATTATACCCTTCCCATAAACACAACATGAGATGAAGAGACTATTCACAACTGAACAAACCATGATGAATTATACTTTGGAGAGGTGAAAAAACACTCCAGTTAAAAATTTTTAAATGGAAATGACATTACATCTGCCCTTTCATGCATTTTCAACTGGATTGTCTGGGTACTTAAGACTTGAGATTTTTTTTTTCATGAAGTATAATTTGAAAATTTTAAATGCTTATAAATTATTATCAGTTATATATTGAAATAAAGAGATCAAGTCCCATTGCTAACTGTTTTTAGATCACAGACAACTTTGAAAATGTGATTAAAAACTATGGACACCCTCTCTCCAGAAGAGAACTCTTTTTCTGATGCTCTTTAGGGTGGTTCACTGAAAGACCTCTGAGGCCTACCCACAGAAATAAAGTTAAGAGCACAACCTTCTTGTAGGATTTGCCAACAGAAATCCTCTTTGGACTTCTCATGCTTTCTAGACAACCATCAAGCTTATTCTACTTTCCTTCCTTTTAATCATAATAGAAGTCATACCCTCCACCCCTAAGCCTCTTGAATGCCAGTTGCAAATCCTTTTCCCCTCCCATTTTTCCCTATGCTCTAGATGATAAAACAAAAAAACTGGACTTAAATACTCTTGCCTTCAAATCCAGGCTCTGTCACTTTCCAAATCACGTCAGCCTGTTCTAAGTATTTACCTCTTTCTGATCTAGCTCTATTATCCTTATCAGCAATATGAAATAAGTGTTTATTTCCTCCAGCCCCACTAGGCCCAGACTAAGAATCAGGGTCATTCTTTCTCACAGGAGCTCACCACCTGATTAGAAACTATCAAGTAATTTGTCCTCTTGCTTCCCACTTAGATGATAAACTCCTTGAAAGTAGGGAATAGGCCTTCTATTTCATTTCTTCTTCCCCACATTGCTTGTCACATTTCTGCTTTTAAAACCATCCCAAGAGTTGCTGTGTTAGTTGACGACTGATTTAAAATTCAATCTAAATTTGCTTTTAGCCTCCATCTTTAATGGTCTCTTCTACATTTCCTAACAACTTTCCTATATTTCACCTCCAGATGAAAATTTGAAATAGAAATCACAAATAGCTTCGTTAGTGGCTTACGACCTTGTCAAATCATTTATAAGAATATCTTCATGGAACTCCTCTTTCTTTTCTTTCTTTTTTCTTTTTTTTTTCATGAAACCAACTTTTATTATGTTATGTTAATCACCATACATTACATCATTAGTTTTTGACGTAGTGTTCCATGATTCATTGTTTGCGTATAACACCCAGGGCTCCATTCAGTACATGCCCTCTTTAATACCTATCACCAGGCTAACCCATCCCCCCACCCCCCTCTTTAAAAACGAATGCTATATAGGTTACGTAACTTCAAATTAATTCACTGATTTTAGAATTTTCTTACTGAAGCAGCTTTGAAAATTTGACTCTTATTTTCTTTTATGTATAATAACATTAGTAAACCATAAGAGTTAAAATTTCACCAACAGTTATACAATTGTACTATGTTCACTGACAACAGGACTGCTGCTTTTTAGGAAGAGCAGTGTGGAGACACCGCAACAAATAATATCACACATGCACAAACACACAAAATCTTACAGACAGTATTAGCTAAAGGCTTAAGGATGAGGTAATACATCAAAAACTTAGTGTATGATTGATTGTACGTATTATACATTCCCTGCTTCAGCAAACTAGAGTACAGAGTTTCTTTCAGTCAGGCCTGGAAGTAGGTCTCTCACTCATGTGGTTTCAATTAAGTTCTCTTAAAAATAGCTCGTAATATAAGCATTTTCATTTTTAGTGCTTCAACAACTTTACTACTTTTAATCCATACAGAGGACAAACTTTGGGAAAAAAAAAAAACAAAGGCAGTTACATAGTAGCCTGGTACTTTGCTCTTTATAAAGAGCTGAAATCATCTGTTTAGTGTACAGTCTTTTAATATAAGCTATTTATTCTTATTTTACAATACAAATACATATATTTAAGAGGCGTACATAAGAATGTTTCTTTACTGATTAAAAGTAAACTATAAGAATCTCAGTAGAATTTCATCACCAGGATATATCACAAATAATTAGAGAATTTTGATTTTTGAATTATATATAATTTCAGGCAGACATTCTGCTTTATGGACTTTGACTTCATGTATATCTTCAAAGTGGTGAAAATTCAGCCATGGCTGCTACATTCTGCCATTTGTTTTTATTATAATATCTGGAGAAAAATATAAAACAATAGATTATTTCATATACATGACAAGAAGTGACCAATAATTATTAATAACCAATCCTTGGGGGCAAAAACTCTTGACATCCAGCCAATCTGGTTTCATCCTGTCAAGGCTTAGGAAATAAATCCAGAGGCCATTAAAAATAATTTAAAAAAGGAATAGCTGGTTCACTCCCTCCTGGACAGGCTGAGGATACCTCTTTGGAGACAGAAAATGACCTGCTCAATAACATTCCAATGGGAAGCCCAGCAAAGATGGCTGTCAGTAGCCATCACAAGGCCTCTAACTCCAGCTATGTAACCTGGAGGAGTTGATCCAGTTGTGCTTCTTATCCTCATCCACCACCCACGAAGAAGCCCTTCACGTTTTCCTACCCACCTTTCCTTTGTATTCTACTACTCCTTGCTGTAGCTAAACCCAGGTTCTTTCTAATACAGGATTCTGGGGACTTTCCCCTACATCTGGTACCAGGAGATCCCTAGTGGAGCCAGTTTTAACCTATTCCCACTGCCACTTTCATACTATGACATACATCACCCCCTGGCCTTTATCAATGATTCTCAAACTTCGTTGTACCTATACAGGCCACACTTCATACCAATTAGATTAGAATCTCTGGAAAAGGGAGTCAAATATCCAGGAAAGTATGATATACAGATAAGTTTGAACACCAGAGACCTCTATCTTCGCTGTTCAAACTGTGGTCCATGGACGAGTAATTTCACCATCATGTAGAAGTTCATTAGAAATGTAGGATCTTGGGTTCCATTCCAGATCTAACGAATCAAAATCTCCACTTTAACAAGATCTACAAGTAATTCCCCAGTATATTAAAATGTGTGAAGCACTGCCTGTTCTACCCTCTACTCCTCCCTATTGTTTTCTTTACTAACCTCAGACACTATCTGCTCATTTATTAAAGACTGAAAACTGGGCCACAGTAATCTACCCCATAGCAATTTGTAGTAACTTCCCAAGTGGGTAACCAGCCCACCCAACTACCTAGTCTCACCTACCCCTACCCAGGCTTCATACATTATCCAAGGACGGACAGCACCTAGAACACATCACTTCTGAAACTACAATACTGGAGACCTGGGAGTTATCTTCTAACTGTCCTTTTCTCTCACCACCCTGTACCAGTACCTAATCAGTCACTAAGCCCTGGCAATTATGCCAATACACATTTTTAGTTTAGACTGGTTCTCAAACCCCCGAAGTACTGAATCAGATCGCTGAACCAATGACCCGGGAATATGCATTATTAAATAATGCATATTACCATCAACTAACTTCATCTAACATATGACATCTAGATTCAATAAATATTTGCTGAATAAATGAACTAATCAACTGCAGAACTGTATCTATTTTGATGTCAAATCAACAGGTTTAAAAATCTCCATAATGTCAAATTAGTTTGATTTCTTTTTACCCAAGGAACGGACTGGCATCTCTATATTTGTACTAGATCGATGTGTCTGTGTCAAAGGCTACACAATTACCTGCTATATTCTTTACATGAGATGGCACAACCAAATTTATCATCAAATACAACAACCACCCAATATATTTTAGACTTTTGCAATTTAATAAAAACAAAGGAATAATTTCCAAAGGGAAAAAGAAAAACATAGTCTTGAGGAATTAACCTACTCTATAGAAACAAGTAATACTTATTGCATAAGAAGTGATTATTATATTTCAGATGCTTTATAGAGATTATCTCTAATCCTTACAAAAACTCTCTGAACTAAGTTCTACTATTATGTCAATTTTACAGATAGGAGGCTAAAAGTCAGAGGATTTAAGGAATTTACTCATGTGACAGAGCTAGGTTTTGAACTTAGGGATGTCTTATTCTTTTTTTTTTACATTTTTAAAAATTTTATTATGTTATGTTAATCACCATACATCACATCATTAGTTTTTGATGTAGTGTTCCATGATTCATTGTTTGCGTATAACACCCAGTGCTCCATTCAGTACATGCCCTCTTTAATACCCATCACAAGGCTAACCCATCCCCCCACCCCCTCCCAGAACCCTCAGTTTGTTTCTCAGACTCCATAGTCTCTCATGGTTCGTCTCCCCCTCCGATTTCCCTCCCTTCATTTTTCCCTTCCTACTATCATATTCTTAACTGATTTCTATTACCATCCATAGGATACCCAAGTCATTTTCCATCTCATTTGTCATATTTCTATGTGATACATCTACCTGCTCTTATTATCTAAAAACTCAAGCTTCTCACTAAAGATATATACATATCCAGTTAAAGGCTCTTATTGTACTATGTACTACAAGCTTGAGACATGAATTTATAACACAACATTTATCATGTCTTCTAAAGATCAAAATAAAAGAGAAATTGTAAAACCTTACTATAAGGATAGCTTCAAGTTTTGTCTGATTTTCCAAAAGGTATTGTTAGCTAGGAAGTCTTCCAAAGCAAGGTTAAAAGTATCCCCTCTTAGATTCCTGCAGTGCCTTGTTCCAATTTTATCATGTTATAGAGAAGACTATGAGGTCTGTTTCATCACTAGTCTGTAAGCCCTGGAGAGCTAAGGCTGTACTCCTATCCCCAGCTAATATTGCAGTGTGTAATACATGCTTGTTGGCCAAATTAAAGTAATAATGTATTAGATATCTACTGCTATAACTGTAAGAAGTGCACAGCAATGATTTTTCCAAGCCTCTTCTTGGCAAAACAAAACAAAACAAAACAAAAAAGACCTCTTTAAATAGAATACAGGAGTCCAATATATAAAACAAAGAGAAGCAAAACTGCTCTGTATGGAGGAGCTGAGAAACTCAGAGCCCTACTCTACTCCCTGCCCCCATGCCTTATTTGACAGCTACCCAGTCAAACTATTGCAAATCAAGAAAGCTAAGTTCTAATTCTGATTCTACTAGTAATTAGCTGTGTGAATTCAGACAAGTCACTTATTGATCTGGCTAGGTCATTTTTATTATATGTAAAATGAACAAAATAGGCTAGATCATTAAATGGCTCTCAAATGTTAGTGCTTATTGGAATCACTTTGAGAGTTCTTCAAATTGCAGATCCCTGTGCCGTATCTCTAGAGAATATAATTTGCCAGGACTGCAGTATTTCTGGTGTAGGTGGTTAGAGGACCACACATTGAGAAACCTTGGACTTGATGTCTTCTCAGGCCTCTTTCATCAGGCTGTCACCATTCTCAAACTTCTACTTACCCACACCACCTCCTCTATCACATCTCTTTTGGACTCCTCTAGTGGTTCACTTTCACCACATTTTTTCTCTAATCAGCATTATTAATGAACAAGTATCATAATGAACAGGGGTCCTAGACCATCAAAAGTGAGCTTCATCCTACAGTACTGATTACATAACTGGCAAACTAGCTAAATATTAAATGCCAGGACTAAAAATAGGCTGTTACATGTTTAAAATAACGTGATCACTAGTTAGCTTAGGGCTTTGCTATTTTTACTAAAGGAAAGGCAGAGACAAGTGGCCAGAAGTTGAAGGGGGAATTACTTAAATGAAGAGGCTGCCAAATGAGGTGAGAACCTAGAAAGAAGCCAGGAGGTGGCATAATTGGTTCAACATACATCAAGGGGTCTCTCTGAATTAAACTAAAAATTTCAGTCTAAACACTCAGAAGAACTTCCGAGACACATCTAGTTTTGATTTGCTGCATACTTAAACCCAGAGCTGTGACATTACCTCATGTCATAAATTAATATGACCTGCCATAAAGATCAAATTAAGTTTTTCTATAACTTTTTATTGAAATATAGCATACACACAGAAAAGTATGTATATATGTACTGTAAAGCTTGATGGGTTTTCACAGACTTACCATACCCATGTAACCAGCATTCAGATAATGGAACAGAACACTACTAACACCCTAGAACTTCATCTCTTAATGCTTTCTAGTTAATAGCCCCTTCCCAACTAGTACATCCACTATGGTGATTTTCATCATAGTTTAGTTTTGCCTAACTTTGTACTAAATATAAGTAATGTTAAATGTACTCTATTGTGTCTGACTCATGTGAGATTTATCAATACTGTTGTATGTAACTCCGCATTGTGGATTCTCACTGCTTATAGCACTCCAATGAATGAATGTGCCAGAGTTTATTAATCCATTCTACTGTTGATGGCCATTTGGATTATTTCCTGTTTGGGGCTATTATTCAAGTGCTGCTATGAACATTCTAGCAAACATCTTTTGATGAACATATGTACACATTACAGTTGGATATACTCTTGGAAGGGGAATTGCTGGGTCTCCATGGTCCAGGGAAATGGAATTGCTGGGTCTCTTTCCACCTCAGTGAAATTTCTAGGGGCCCAGTGATATGAGAGATATACCTCCTAAAGTAAAGAATAAGTTGTTGCATCAAGCTCCTCCTACAACCAAAAAGGAGGCACAATGCCTAGTGAGCCTTTTTAGATTTAGGAGTCAACATATGCCTCATTTGAGTGTACTATTCCAACCCATTTATTCAGTGCCTAAAGGCTACCAGTTTTGAGGGAGCCTCAGAATAAGAGAAGGTTCTACAACAGGTCCAGGCTACTATGCAAGATGCTCTGCCACTTGTACCATAATATCTAGCAGATCAAATGGTGCTTGAAGTGTCATTGGGAGATATACATGTTGTTTGGATCCTGTAGGTGAATCACAGTACAGGGCCTTAGGATTTTGGAGCAAATCTTTAGCATCTTCTGTGAATAACTATTCTTTTTGAGAAACAGTTTTTGGTTTGCTACTGGGCCTTTGTAGAGACTGAATATTTAACCATGGTACACCAAGTTACAATGAGACCTGAGCTGCCAACCATGAAGTATACATAGTCTGATGTACCAAGCCACAAAGTTGGCTGTGCAGAACAGCACTGCATTGTCAAATAGAAATGGTATATATGAAATTGAGCTAGAGCCCCAAAGGCACAAGTAAGTTAGATGAGGATGTGTTTCAAATGCCCATAGTCCATACTGCTGCTACATTATCTTCTCTCTCCCGGCCTGCACTTTTGGCATTATGGGGAGTTCTCCACAATCAGCTGATTGAGGGGAAAAAAAACCTCAGCCTTGGTTCACAGATGGTTCTACATGATATGCAGGCAACACCTGAAAGGGGCAGCTACAGGACCTACAGCTTCTTTCTGTGACATCCCTGAAGGAAACTGGCGAAGGTATATCCTCCCAGTGGGTAGAACTTCAAGAAAAACATCTCACCGTTTACTCTGTTGGAAGGAGAAGTGGCCAGATATGCGGTTATATACTGATTCACAGACTGTGGCCAATAGTTTGGCTGGATATTTAGGGACATACATGACTGGAAAATTGATGACAAGAAGATAGGAGTGAAGAAGTATATGGACAGACCTCTCTGAATGGGCAAAAATACATGAAGGTATCTGCGTCCCCTGAAATACTCACCAAAGGGTGATCTCAGCAGACAAAGACTTTAATAATCAAGTAGATAAGATGACCCATTCTGTGGATAACAGTTAGCCTCTTTCTCCAGCCACTTCTGCCATTACCCAGTAAGCTAACAAACGAAGTGACCATGGTGGCAGGGATGGTGGTTATGCATGGGCTCAGCAACTCACTAAAGTCAACCTGGCTATAGCCCCTGATGAGTATTCAATTTGTTAGCAGCAGAGACCAACACCGAATCCCCACTATGGCACCATTTCCTGGAGTGATCAGCCAGCTACCAGGTGGCAGGATGATTACCTTGAACAAGTTCCATCATGGAAGGGACAGCATTTTATTCTTACTGGAATAGACACTTATTCTGGATATGGATTTGCCTGTCTTGCATGCAGTGCTTCTACCAAAACAACCATCCAAGGACTTAGAAAATACTTTATCCACTATCATGGTATCCCACATAGAATTTCTTCTGATCAAAGAACTCACTTCACAGCAAAAGAAGGTGGCAAAAGGCCCAAGCTCATGGAATTCACTGGTCTTTCCATATTCCCCACCATCTGAAGCACCTGACTTGACAGAATAGTGGAATGGTCTTTTGAAGACTCAGTTAAAGCACCCTTTAGGCAGCAATACCTTGCGCTGAGACAAGGTTCCTCAGAATGTTGTATATGCTCTGAATCAGCATTCACTATATGGTGCTATTTCTCCCACAGCCAGGATTCACAGGTCCAGGAATCAAGAAATGGAGATGGAAATGAGATCACTCAATATTATCCCTAGTAATCTACTAGGAAAATTTTTTGCTTCCTGTTCCCATGACAGGCCATGCTCTGCTAGCCTAGAGGTCTTAGTTCCAAAGGGAGGGATGTTTCCACCAAGAGACACAGCAATGATTCCAATGAACTTGAAGCTAAGATTGCGACCTGGCTGCTTTGGGCTCCTCAGAGAGCAAAAAAGGGAATTACTATGCGGGCCAGGGTGACTGATCCTAACCACTCAAGAGAAATTTCCTCTGCAATGGAGGCAAGGAAGAGTATGTCTAGAATACAGGATATTCCTTAGGGCATCTTTTAGTATTATTATGCCCTGAGATTAAGGTCAATGGAAAAGTACAACAACCCAGTCCAAGCAGGACTAATGGCCTAGACCTTACTGAAATGAGGTTGATATTATCCCACTAGCTTAAGAACTATGACCAGCTGAGATGCTTGCTGAGGGAAGAGGAAATATGAAAGGGAGGAAGGTAGTTATAAATACCAGTTATGTCCACCTAACTAGTTTAAGCAACTATCTTTGTTTTCTTCCCTCTCTTATTCCTATATCAACTAACATAAAATGTATTAATAGTTAACTCTATATCATAACAGGATATCAAGAAGAGGAGTAAACATCATCCAAGGATTTTGCATCCTCTTCTGGGGAAGGAATTAGCACATTTTGGGTTGTATGTAGGACAGCTGCATTATGTTAGGCAGAAGTATAACTTTGTTACTTTCTCTATTTACATATTAATTATGGTTTAAGGACATGTGTATGAATACATAGTTGACATGAAATAGGCTGTGATGGTTAGTTGTATGTGTCACCTTGGTTAGGCTATATTAACCAATTAAATCAAATACTAATTTTGGTGTTGATGTGAAGGTAAGGTTGTAGATAAGGTTAACATCTATAATAATAGACTTTAAGTAAAGAGATTATCCTTGATAATGTAGGTAGACCTCATCCAATCAGTTAAAAGGCCTTAAGAACAAAACTGAGGTTTCTCAGAGAAAAAAGAAATTCCTCCTAAAGACTGCATGAACTCCTGCTCAAGAGTTTCCAGCCTGCCCTACAGTTTTCAGCCAGACTCTACAGCTGCCTAAGTCAATTCCTTGAAATAATTCTCTGTATATGTATATGTTATGTATATGTATATGTATATGTGTGTACATATATATCCTACTGGTTCTGTTTTGGGCAAACCCTGATATGGCATCTACTATTCCCTACTACCATGCTCATGTCATCAGAGATAGAGATAGAAAAAAGTCTATTATGTGGTCACTGTCTTTGAAAACTTGCTAACCTGAAGAATATGAAAAGTCAGCATTGTGAATTATGTGAGGTAGTAATATATTAGTAAGTGTCAAATGAGTAGCACTGAATTAAGTATTTAAGGAACTTAGGAAAAAAGAGAAAAAATCTCTGTGGACTTAGGGAGTGCTCAGCGTAGACTGGTGTCAGAAATGGGGACAAGGATCAAAAGTAGACAGTTTAGTTGGATTGAAGTTGTACATAATCTATTAAATTTCAACTGCTTCACTGCCTGCTTACTAATAAAAGATTCCCAGGCTCCAATGACTAATCAGACATTCTGTCTGATATACAGTCAGGAGAACAGAAAAACCTAAACTTGGAGTTTAAAAGCCTTGAAAGATGGAATTCCTCTCTACTACCAGCAGTACAACCTTGAACAAATTGCATACTACTTTAAGCCCCAGATTCTTCACATATAAAATGAGGATTATAAAGTCATAGTGAGAAATAAATGAGATATAATAAGATATTTGGCTCAATGCCTTTCACAGAGGAAGTGCTCAACCAACAATAAGTGAATGCAAAAATATATGAAAAATATTTTAACAAAGAATGCTACTAAAAGTGAAACCCAACACTAAATTTCAAGTAGTTGTAAGAAAAAGTATCCTAGATAAATACATTTAGATCAATGGCATAAGCTAATTTTTCAAAAGATTAAATATCTGACATTCAAAAAAATATTTTACTCAGGTTCGAAAACCTAACCAAACTTTTTGTAATTCTATTGTTTTCACTTTGTACAAAACTCCTAGAATACAATTTGTAAGTGGACTTCCTGTGTGCATAAGGAATTTACAATGAAAAAATGTTTTATATCATCCAAAAAATAAGCTCTGCATTCACATTACAGTACCTTGAGGAATATCTTTAGGTGGGGAATATTTCTTCTTCTTTACTATAACACCTTTACTTTTCATTTGTCTAGTTCCTGGTGTTGCTCTAATAATACAACATATTTCTGATGTATTTGAAGGAATCTGAAAAAGAAAAAAATAATGCATAATTCTTCCAGGTACTGTATTTGTATGCTGTTTTATTTCAAAGGCAAATCATTTCAACATCCATATTTCATACATATTAATGACAGAAAGCATTTATGAAATGCTTACTCCACTCCAGACACTAATGAAATGGTTTTTAAACATTTGCTTATTTAATATGCACAAGAACCAGACAGGGAAGATTATATCATCCCCATTTGTAAAATGAGGAAACTTAGGTTCAGAGAATTTGGATACCTTATTTAAGGAGAGAGAAAGAATACTGATAGAGTTGAGATTCAAGCATTCCAAAGTGCAAGAGCAAGTTTACAAGATTTACTGAATTAAAACACAAATTTATTTTAATTCTGAGCCATATACTAGATTTCCTTGGTTTCCCAACTCAATGAATTTTGACAACTGCCAATCAAACAGACAGACTCTAGAATAAAGAAATACTGTATCTTCCAAAAGTGACAGCTTGTTTCTTAGAACTCAGAAATAGACATATGTATTTACCAAGGGCTCCTCCCACTGTAAGTAAAGCCTATATAGAAATAACTTCTACTTTAAAATTCATATCATCTTCTAGGGTGGGCATCTGATATTTTTCTGCCCAGCATCATTTCTATCTTCTGGTACTGAACAGTACCAGAATTTTCTTGGGAGAATCTTCTCATTCTCCCAGCCTGCACACACCCCTTTCTTATGGCTCAGGTGGAGCTGATAATACTTCTGAGCACCAAGAGACCCTAAAACCCAGCCCAGCCAATCACTATATGCTATGCCCCTAGGCACAGTGACTGGCTCAGACAAAGATGTTGTAAATGGGTCAGCAGGAAGAAGGGAATTCTCAACATGAGATTCTGATACTAAGCCAAAATCCTTAAAGGGGCAAAAGTGGTCCCGGAGTGATACCCGACCCTAGCTATAGCCGTCGTAGTAGAAACAGATATATATCCTCTTAGGAGGATGGAATCCCCATTTTAGGCAAATAGGATTCTTATCAAGTAAGAGTAAGGAAATAAATGATCAGGGTCAGAATCAGAGTTGTTCTTCAAGATTCAGCTCAGAACAGTTCCAAGCAGAAATAATGGACAAAATACATTTCACCTCATCCTCTAATTTTATTATAACAACAATAAAGGAAGTACCAAACTCCTGAGAATATCGAAGAGCGGAGTTAAGCCCCCAGGACATCAGATATCAGAACTGCCAAATCAGAATAGAGTAACAATGTATGAAATGATTAAAGAATTAACAATTGAAATCTCATGGGGCGCCTGGGTGGCTCAGTTGGTTAAGCGACTGTCTTTGGCTCAGGTCATGATCCTGGAGTCCCGGGATCGAGTCCCGCATCGGGCTCCCTGCTCAGTGGAGAGCCTGCTTCTGCCTCTCTCTCTGCCTGCCTCTCTGCCTACTTGTGCTTTCTCTCTGTGTGTCAAATAAATAAATAAATAAAATCTTAAAAAAAAAAAAAAAGAAATCTCATGGATGAGCAAGCAACAAGAGACTATCTGGAGTGAAAAGCAGATGTGAAAAAGAAAAAACTAAAATGTCTTGAAATGAAAAATAAAATTGTTGAAATATAAAGTTCATTGGAAGCCTTAAGCAGCAAAGTGGGCACAACTAAAGAATTACTTATGAAATTACCCAGAATACAACAAATAAATGAAAAATATTAAAAAGAGTTTGAAAGATATAGAGGATAGAAAGATGCCTATTATATGCCAATTATCATCCCAGAGAGAATAAAACAGATAATAGCTGAGAAATTTCCCAAACTGATGAGAAACACGAGTGCACACATTCAGGAAGCCAATATTCCAAACAACATTAGAATAAAAAACCAACAGGGGTATCTGGGTGGCTCAACCAGTTAAACGTCCCACTCTTGATTTTTGGCTCTGGTCATGATCTCAGGGTCTTGAGATCAAGCCCCACTTTTGGTTCTGCATTCAGTCGGGAGTTTGTTTCTCTCTCTCTCTCTCCCTCTCCCTCTGCCCCTCCCCCTGCACTTGCTCTCTCTCCAAAATAAATAAATAAATCTTTAAAAAATAAAGAATAGGGGTGCCTGGGTGGCTCAGTTGGTTAAATGTCTGCCTTCAGCTCAGGTCTTGATCCTAGGGGCCTGGGACTGAGTCCCACATCAGGCTCCCTGCTCAGTGGGGAGCCTGCTTCTCCCTCTGCCCCTCTCCCCTGCTGGTGCTCACTCTCTCTCCCCCTCTCTCTCAAAAATAAATAAAATCTTAAAAATAAATAAATAAAAATAAAAAATAAAGAACAAAAAGCCAACAGCAAACAAAATATTAATCTCTTTATGTATACACTCCAGTGAAATTACAGCACACCCACAAATAAGAATTTAAAAATATCTAGAAAAAAAAGATAATTCAGTCCCCAAGACCACCTCAGTCTCAATGATTTGCCAAAAGAACTCACAAGATTCAGAAAAGCTGGTATACTCACAGTCAAGGCTTATTACACAATAAGATACAGACTAAAATCAGCAAAGGGAAAAGGCACATAAGTGGAGTCCAAGAGAAAAAGTACACAGAGCTCAATCCAGGATAATAAGCTTCCAGTTGTCCTCTCCTAGTTGAGTCACATGGATAACATTTAGTCTTCCCATGTGCAAAGTGTTGCCAACATGAGAAGCCCAGTAATCCTTGCCTCAGACCAGTCTCCTAGAGGTCAAACTGACACAAAGTTTGCCTAAAGCCTCAGGCATCAAAAACAGGTGTTTACCATAAATCACATTTAGCATAAACTATCTGGTGTAGCTCAGGACATACAAAGACACTCTTCTCAGGCAGGATACTCCAAGGGGTCATAACTCTTACAAAGGACTCCTTAAATCTCAACAATAAGAAAACAACATAATTAAGAAATGGGCCAAAGACCTTACCAGACACCTCATCAAAGATATACAGATGGCAAGTAAGCATATTAAAGGATGCTCCACACCATATTTCCTCATCAGGGAGATGCAAATTAAAACAACAATTAGATACTACTACATACCTATTAGAATGGCCAATATCTAAAATACTGACAACAATAAAACTTTACCCAAACCCACAGAATGCACAACACCAAGAGTGGACCCTAAGTTAAACTATGGACTGTGTGGGGTGATTATAATATGCCAATGCAGGTTTATCCTTGGTTAAAAAAAAAAGTGCCACTTGGTGAATGATGTTGATAATGGTGGTGGCTATGCATGTATTGAAGCAATGGGATATAAGAAATCTCTGCAGGTTTCTCTCAATTTTGCTGCAAATCTAAAACTTCTTTAAAAATTAAAAAAACACATTTTTTAAAAAAGTAAAAGTATACAAAAATACATACCATGTTAACAACAGTCAAAAGAAAGCTAGAGTATATTAACACTAGAAAAAGTAGATTTCTGTGCAAAGAATATTACCAGTAATAAAGAAGTTCCTTCATAATGATAAAAGGGTGAATTAATCAAGAAAACAACAATCCTAAACAATCCTAACTATTTACACACCTAGTAACAGAGCCTCAAAATAAATAAAACAAAGAGGATAGAAATGAAATGAGAGAGGGGCGCCTGGGTAGCTCAGTCAGTTAAGCGTCTGCCTTTGGCTCAGGTCATGATCCCAGGGTCCTGGGATCAAGCCCCATGTCGAGCTCAGCTGGGAACCTGCTTCTCCCTCTGCCCCTCCCCCAGGTCATGCTCTCTTTCTCTCTCTCTCAAATAAATAAATAAAATGAAATAAAAAATAAATGAAAGGAGGAATGGACAAACCCACCATCACAGTCTGATATTTTAATACCTCTTAATAATTGATAGACAAAATAGGCAAAAAATCAGCAGAGATATAACTGACTTGAACATTACTATCAATCAACCTGACGTGACTGATACTGTAGACCATTCTACTAAAAAAAAGGAAAATACGCATTATTCTCAAGTGTGCACAGAATATTTACCAACATAAACCAAATGGATTATAAAGCATGTCTCAAAAAAGGCATACATATAAGGCATACACAGAACAATCTTAGACCACAAAGGGATTATATTAGAAACTAATAACAGAAAGATCTCTGAAAATTTTCCAAATATATGGACAAGAAATTGCATACTTCTAAACAAACCATGGATCAAGAATAAATAAATTGGGAAAATGGAAAGTATTTAAACTTCATGAAAATGAAAATACAGCATGTAAAAACTTGTGGGATGCTGCTAAAGCACTAGTCAAAGCAAATTTGTAGCATTAAATGCCTACAGGAGAAAAGAAGAAAGGTCTCCTATCAATGAACTCAGCTTCCACCTTAAGAAAGTAAAAAAAGAAAACCAAATTAAACTCAAAGTAAGCAGACAAAAGAAAATAACATGAGAGCAGAAATCAGTGAAAAAGAAAATAGAAAAACAATAGAAAAGGGAGCCTGGGTAGCTCAATCGGTTAAGCATCTGACTCTTGATTTCAGCTCAGGTCATGATCACAGAGTCATGAGATCAAGCCCCACAGGTACTCAGCACGTAGTCTGCTTGAGATGCTCTCTTTCCCTCTCCCTCTGCCCCTACCCCTGCTTGTGCTCTATAAATAAATAAATAAATAAATAAATAAATAAATAAATAAATAAATAAATAAAATCTTCCAAAAAAAAAACCAATAGAGAAAAATCAGTGAAACCAAACTTCTAGCCAGCATGGAGTCTGCTTGAGATACTCCCTCTCCCTCTCCCTCTGCCCCAACCCCTGCTTGTGCTCTATAAATAAATAAATAAATAAATAAATAAATAAATAAATAAATAAAATCTTCCCCAAAAAAGGAAAAAAAAAAAAGAATAGAGAAAAATCAGTGAGACCAAACTTCTAGCCAGATTAATGAGGAAAGAAAAAAGACATAAATTACCAATATCAGGAATAAGAAAGGCTTTATCACTACAGATACCAACATATTAAAAGGATAATAAGGGAATATTATAAATAACATTTGACAATAAATTTGACATCTTATAGAAAATGGACAACTTCCTTGAAATACACAAACTACCAAAGTTCACTTGAGAAGAAATAGGTAAGCTGAATAGCCCTAAAGAGATTTTTAACTGTAGCTTATTTCCTTCCAAAAGAGAGAACTCCAGGCCTAGATGGCTTCACTAGTGAATTTACTAAACATTTAAGGCAGAAATAATACTAATTCTCTTCCAGAAAATTGAAGATGAAGGAGTACTTCCCAACTTGTTCTATGAGGCTAGCATTACTCTCATGCTAAACTCAGAGACAGACATCAAAAAAATAAATAAATAAAACTACAGACCCTCACAAACACTGATGGAAAAATTCTAAAATATTTTTAGCAAATCAAATACATCAATACATAAAAAGAAAAGTACACCATAACTAAGTGGGATTTATCCTGGGATGCAGAGTTGATTTAACATTAGAACATAAAACAGTATATTCAATTCATTATCATCATCAATTCACCATATTAACAAACTGAAAAAAAAAAAAGTCCTACTACCATCTCAATAGTTACAAAAAGTGCATTTGGCAAAAATCCAAATTCCATTCCTAATAAAAACTCTCAAGCATATTAGGAATAGATGGGAACCTCCTCAACCTAAGAAAAACCTATGGCTAAGATCATATTTAATGGTTAACTACTGAATGCTTTCCCTCAAAGTATAGAAACAAGGCAAGGATGTCTGCTCTCTCCACTACTCTCTCAGCATTGTACAGGAAAATCTAGTCAGGGAAATTGGGTAAGGAAAAAAAAGGCAACCAGATTAAAAAGGAAGAGGTAGGGGTGCCTGGGTGGCTCAGTTGGTTAAGGGTTCAACTCTTGATTTGGGCTCAAATCATGATCTCAGGGTCATGGGAATGAGCCCCGCATCAGGCTCCATGCTGAGCACAAAGTCTGCTTGAGATTCTCTCTCTCCCTCCCTCTCCCACTGCACATTCCCTCACCAAAATAAATAAATAAAATCTTAAAAAAAAAAAAAGGAAGAAGTAAACTTTTTTTCCACAGATAACATAGTTGCCTATGGCATGATGGAAACTTGTGGCGGGGGGCGGGGGAGAACTACTAGAAACTGTAATTAAGTTTAGCAAGTTTGTAGTATACTTGTTATGAATGGAATGCTCTATCCCCACAAAATTCATATGTTGAATCCCTAATTCCCAATTAGACTTGTATTTAGAGATAGACTCTGTGAGAGGGTGATTAAAGGTTAGCTGACTAAGGGCAAGGTCCTAATCTGAAAGTGCTGGTGCCCTTTTAAGAGGAGGAAGAAACACCAGAGCACTTTTATACTTCATGCAAAGAGAGAAAAGGCCATGTGAAGTCATAGCAAGAAGGTGGACATCTACAAGTTGGAAGAAAGCCCTTCTGAGACCTGAATAGGTTAACACCTTGGTCTTGGACTTTCCAGCCTCCAGGACTGTGAGAAAATAAATTTCTGTTGTGTAAGCTGCCCAGCCTATCATATTTTATTATGGCAAACCGAACAGACTAATATAATGATCAATACACACACACATACACACACACACACAAAGTATTTCTGTATGCTAACAATTAATAAACAGATATTGAAATTAAGAATACCATTTATAATAGTATCAAGAATATGAAACACTGTCATCAGGAGGGATATAATGACATCAAGTAGGAATAATGACCCAAACAGTGAAAACTACAGAATAATTTGGAGAGAAATTAAAGAGCCAAAAAATGGATAGCTATACATTGTTCTTGGGTTGGAAGACTCAATATTGTCATGATACCAATTATTGCGAAATTGATCTGTAGATTCAATGCAATCCTAGTCAAAATTCCATCAGGTTTTTTTTTTTTGTAGAAATCAACAAGCTGAATCTAAAATTCATAGAAATGCAAAGGACCTAGAATAACCAAAACAACTGAAAAAGAACAAAGTTAGAGGCTAACACTAATTAATTTCAAGAATTATTATAGTGCCTCATTATTCAATACTGTGTGATACTTGCACAAAGATAGACAACAGTAAAACCTTACAGAAACTCGTACAAATACAAGGATAACAAAAAGTGCATTCGGCAAAAATCCAAATTCCATTCCTAATAAAAACTCTCAAGCATATTAGGAATAGATGGGAACACCTTTCAACAAAGGTGGAAAGGCAGTACAGTGGAAAAAGAATAACCTCTCAATAGAATAACTGAATGTCTGTATGAAAATAAATACACTTGACTCCATACCTCACACCATAAATAAAAAATTAACTCACAGGCATTAGTGCAAAATTTTAAAACTTCTAGAAGAAAACGTAGGAGAAAATCTTTGTGACCCTGGGTTAGGCAAAGATTTCTTAGATGACAACGAAGCCATACCCATGAAAAAAATAAACAAAAAATTGACAAGCTGGACTTCTTCAAAGTTAAAAATGTATGTTCTTTAAGTGACACTGTTTTGCAAGAAACTACAGATTTTATGCTTCCATTTATAACAAATGTCCAGAAAACATTACTCTAGAGGCAGAAAATAGATTAGTATTTGCCTGGGGCTGGACATGAGAACAGGGCTTAACTGTAAATAAGTGTGAAGGATTTGGAAAATATCCTAAAACTGACATAGGTAATTGTTGCACTACTCCATAAATTTACTAAGAATTACAGAATTGTAAACTTGAAATGGGTGAATTTTATGATATACAAAATAACACAAAAAAAGCCTGTTTATTCATTTTTTTAAAAAGTGCAGTGGATAAAAAGACAAGGTATGGACTGGGAAAATATCTTTCAAAAGATATTCTATATCTACAATAAGAAAATCAACAATCTTTTTAATGTGCAAAAGATATGAACAGGTATGTCACCAAAGTAAATATATAGATGGCAAATAAGCACATGAAAATGTGATCAACATTATTGGTCATTAGGGAAATGCAAATTAAAACCAGAGTAAGATATCACTTCATACTAATTGGGAAGGTTAAGATTAAAAGACTGACCATACTAAAGGTTAAGATTAACTTAACTAAAGGTTAAGATTAAAAGACTGACAGAACTGGGACGCCTGGGTGGCTCAGTCGGTTAAGCGCCTGCCTTCAGCTCAGGTCATGATCCTGGGGTCCTGGGATCGAGTCCTGCATCGGGCTCCCCGCTCTGCGGGGAGCCTGCTTCTCCCTCTGCCTCTGCCTCTCTCTATCTCTCATGAATAAATAAATAAAATCTTAAAAAAAAAAAAAAAGACTGACAGAACTAAACGTAGATGAAATGTAGATGTAGAGAAACTACAAGTCTCAAATATTGTTGGTGGAAATGTAAAATGGTACCACAACTTTGGAAAACAGTTTGGAAATTTCTTAGGTATTTACCCAAGAGGAAGGAAATATATATCCACACAGTTAAAGAAGAACTTATTCTGATACTTACTATTACAATTAAGATTTTATTCAAGATTATTGCAATAGGGTTCACTCACTATACTGTATAGCTTAAACTAATGTAACACCGTATGTCAACCATACTTTAAAAAAAAAAGATGTACTATATGTTGGCTAATGAATTTTAAATTAAAAAAAAGAAATAAACCTTTCTCTATTCACACACACAAAAAGACACTATAATAAGGTATTGCAATAGAGGAGAGTAATTGGGCTCAAATCCAAATACAGCAAATACAGCTAGGGATGTACAGCTGCTGAGCAGAATGAGGGTGTCAGTTGTTGAAAAATTACTATGAAGAGACATCAAGTGTAAAGAGATTCTTGTTAAATTGACCTTGTGATATTGTGATTTTTTTTTAAAAAAAGATTTATTCATCTATTTTTATTTAAGAGAGAGAGAGCACAAGCCAGGGGAGGGGCAGAGGGAGAGAAAGAAAAAATCTCCAGCAGACTCCCCACTGAGCGAGAGCCCAATGCAGGGCTTGATCTCAGGACCCTGAGATCATGACCCAAGCTGAAATGAAGAGTCAGCCACTCAGCTGACTGAGCCACACAGGAGCACTGATACTGAGTTAATAAGAAATACATATTTGGTTTGCATCCCCATTGCCAGCACAGAGCTCCTAAAACCTTTGGAATTTCCTAAGTGATAAGAGCAATAAAGGTGTTTTTGTTAATGTGATAAAACTTTTGGAATGCACCTGAGGATGGGGGCTAGTTGTCAGGGGAATCGATCCTGGATTAGAGGATTGGAACTTTCAGGCCCATCCCATAACCTCCAGGTAGGAGAGAGGAGCTAGAGGTTTACTCGGTTGCCAATGGCCAATGATTTAATCAACCATACCTACGTAATGAAGCTGTCACCAGCTATACTCCAAGACCTGACCTTTACTGCTCACCTGCTTGTACCCATCAAACTTTGTCCCACATTTTCCCTTAAGCCCTTTTTTCCAGTTTATCTCTTAACCCAGGCAAAGACCCAAGGGGGCATAGCATCCTGTAATGGAAACCAAAACTATCCTTCAAGCAATAACGACTGCCTGAAAGAAGAGATCCCGTGGCCCAGACCCCCAGACCAGTTTGAGCATCACCCCCTCCCCTGACTCATGCCTGCACAGATAAACTATGGAATGACCCACACAATGACAGACAGTTACCTTAACCTCATTATAATACTAAAATTTCTGCCCGAGGAGCACCAGCCTCATTTGCATAATTTTTGATGTATGTATGTATGTATGATGTATGATGTACGTATAGCTCCTTGTCCTTTCCCCATACCTTGCCCTATGCGTCTCTTCCATGTGGCTATTCCTGAGTTATATTCTTTTATAAGATACCAGTAATCTAGTAAGTAAAATGTTTCTCTGAGTTTTGTAAGCTACTCCAATAAATTAATAAAATCAAGGAGTGGGTCATGGGAACCTCTGATTTATAGGCAGTTGGTCAGAAGCACAGGTAACAACCTAGACTGGCAAGTGGCATCTCAAGTAGAGGGTGGTTTTGTGGAATAAGCCCTTTACCTGTGGAATCTGATGCTATCTTCAGGTAGATAATGTCAAAATTGAGTTGAATTCTAAGACACTCAGCTGATGTCAGGAGTATTGCTTGTTGGGGGTGTGGGCAATTCCCCTACACACACACACTTTGAAACTGGATCCAGGAACCCAATTAGACCTAAGAGGCCAGAGTGCCAAAGGCAGGCCAGATCAGATCAGATCAGATCAAGGGTGGGAGATCAGATATCAAGGGTGGGAGAAAATTCTTGTTAAAACTATACTCAGCAAGAATGGACACAAGGCTTAGCTGAGAAGAGGGCTCAGAAGAGCTTAACTAAAGTTTGATCAAGGAGAGAATCTTTGTCAATACAAATACTTGTACATGAATGTTCCTAGTAGCTAAATGATCCAAATGTCCATAAATGGGTGAAAGGATAAATTTTTGTATACCATAAATGGAATACTACTTAGCAGTAAAAAGGACCAAATTATTGATACACTCAACAACACGAATGAATCTCAAAATAATTATACTGAGTAAAAGACACCAGACCAAAAATTCTCTCTCTCTCACTTGAATGACCCCAAAACTCTAGAAAATGTAAACCAATCTATAATTACAGTAACTAGATCAGTAGTTGCTTGGGGGACAGGGGCACGAAGGAAAAAATTATAAAACAGGAAGAGGAAACTTTTGGGTTGACGGATATTTTCACCATCTAGATTGTGGTGGTGGTTTTACAGTTGCATACATATGTGAAAACTTCCAAATTATACACTTTAAATATGTACAGTTTATTGTATGTCAATTATTCCTCAATAAAAATGCTTAAGAGAGGTAATAGTTTCCAGTTTCACCTGGCCTCTCAACAGTGTGCTATAGTCTTGTATTTCCCTACTTCTTCCATTCCAAGTCCTTATTTCAATCTATTTTTACTTCCCTCAGCCTCTTACCCTACCTTTTCTTTCTCTCTCTCCCAGGAAATCATCCTTCTGTCTCTAGTCTCAGCCTTTTATAATCTGTTCTCCACCTCTGGAGCCAGAAGGACATATGACATCATCCCTTGTTCAGAATCCTTTATTGGCTCCTCTCAGGAAAAAGATCCAAATTGCTTAATATGGATTAAAGACCCTTTGAATTCTTGGCCCTTGTTTATCTTAACAGTCTCATCTCCAGCCTTCTCTCACCATCCAGATTCCCACCCTCATCCCAGAGTCACACTGAAAAGGTCTAGCTACAGTGAACCACTACATGTCTCTCTGGTTTGCCTTTTTATGTCTTTTCCCTCTGCCTCTTTCTCTCACTTTGTCCTTCTGTCTCTCTGTCTGCTCCCACACCCCTTCTTTCTGGCTCTTTCTTTCTCCCCATCCCACTTTCTGTTCTCTTTTTCTCCTCATACTCTAGCTCTATTCCCACCCCCATGGCTCTTAGTTTTATGAATTTTATGTCTTTTTTTTAATGGAGCATAGTACTTCTGTGTATTCATCTTAACACAATGAAATTGGTGACTACAACTCATATGTACAGATGAAAACAGAGTTTTGGATCAAAGTAGGTTAACAGTATCTCCTCTAGTTGTTTAATAGCACCACGCCCTGACAATGCAGTGTTCTGGCCATGGCAGCCTAACATTCTTTATTTAGAATTGTAACTGATAGCTGCCTCCTCATGTGGATGATGGTAGCCTCAAATGAGTTACAGATTTCCTAAAGTATCTCATATACAAAGTATCTAATAGAACAGTAATAATTTCTTTTAGTAATTGAAGAAAAAATGGAAAATACTAACCTCATTTGAAGAATTTTCTTGCAAATTTGACACAGGAACAATTTCATTTGAATTAACATAATTGCTGACATTTGGAAATAGTTCTTCAAAAGATGCTCTCTGCACTGAGGACAAATCAATCTATAAAAAATATATTACTCTTATAGAAGTCAAATGTGGCAGAAACAATTATTTTTACATAATTAAAGGTGAAATACTATCTCATTAGAAGCATTTTCTTGGGAAAAAGTACAGAGTTTCTTTCTGAGGTGATAAAAAGACTATAAAATTGACTGGTGATGATTACACATACCTGTGAATGTACTAAAAAACACTGAATTTCACATTCTAAATAGGTAAATTGTATGGTATGTTAATTATAGCTCAGTAAAGCTGTTTTTAAAGAGCCCACCACAAAAAAAGTGTTAAACATACAGTTACCATGTGACTCAGCAATTCTACTTCCTCTTCTAATCACATACCCAATACAACTGAAAACACATATTCACACAAAAACTTGTATATGAACATTAATAGCAATATTATTCTTTCAAATGCCCCCAAACTGACAAATTAGTAAACAAAATGTAGTATATCCTTACCATGGGATATTATTCAGCCATAAGTAAGGAAGAAAGTATATGTTATAAAACGGATGAACTTAGAAAACATTATGTTAAGTGAAAGAAGCCAAACACAAAAGCCACGTATTACATGATTCCATTTATATGAAATAGCCAGAATAAGTAAACCTATAAAGAACCCTTTTCCCAGCTTGAAAAACTGATCTTTGCTTAATTCTCATGCTCTGTTCCACTGGGAACCTGATAAAGGTAACAATGCCAACATTGCTAATGGTAAAAATGATGTCTGGTTGATAAATTGCATCTGGACTAGGAAGAACTATAACTGCACTATGAATAAATGATAAACGCACTATATGTAAATAAACCCTACAAAAAGCACCATAGTTTGGATTTCCCTGACTCTTGTAATTTGGCATGTCTCTTGTGGGGACTCTGGAAGCTATGTCTATGTGATATTACAAAAGATACTGGATCTCATCTCGTTGTATCTGAGCTGTACCCAAACCGCTAGGTAAACTGCTCCATGAACTTCTGTGAAGACTGATCCCACTGAAGAGGAACACCTGTTTCTGCCCTGCTTGTGAGTTGTATTCCTATTGTTTAGTTGAACCTAAAAAGAACTCTGGTTGGATGAGAGCCGAATTTTAAGACTCTTAGAAGAAAACAGAGGGGGAAAATTTAATATCATTGAATTTTGCAACAATTTCTCAGCTATGACACCAAAAGCACAGGAAAAGAAAAAAATAGATAAATTAGACTGCATAAAAATTAAAGCTTCTGTGCATCAAAGGATACTATCAACAGAATGAAAAGGTAACCCACAGAATGGGAGAAAATATTTGCCAGCCATATATCTGATAAGGGGTTAAAATCTAAAATATATAAAAAAAAACTCATACAACTCATCAACAAATAAATAAGCTGATTAAAAAATGGGCAAGAGACTTGAACAGACATCTCTTAAAAGAAGATACATAAATGGCCAATAAGCATGTGAAAAGATGCTCAATATCTTTAGCCATAAGGGAAATACAAATCAAAACCACAATGAAATTCCATCTCACACCCATGAGGATGGCTATTATTTAAAAAAAGACACAGAAAATAACAAGTGTTGGCAAGGATGTAGAGAAATTGGAAGTATTGTCATTGTTACTGGGAATGTAAAATAGCGCAGCTGCTATGGAAAACAGTATGTCAGTTCCTCAAAAAGTTAAAAATGAGAATTACCATTTGCAATTCCACTTTAAAGTGTATACCAAAAGAACTGAAAGCACAGACACAAAGAGATATTTGAACACCCATGTTCAAAGCAGCATTATTCACACTGGCCAAAAGGTGGAAGTAACCATGGGGCGCCTGGGTGGCTCAGTCGTTAAGCATCTGCCTTCAGCTCAGGTCATGATCTCAGGGTCCTGGGATCGAGCCCCGCATCGGGCTCCCTGCTTGGCGGGAAGCCCACTTCTCCCTCTCCCACTCCACCTGCTTATGTTCCCTCTATCGCTGTGTCTTTCTCTGTCAAATAAATAAATAAAACCTTTAAAAAAAAAAAAAAAAGGTGGAAGTAACCCAAATGTCCACAGACAGATGAATAGATAAACAAAATGTGGTATACACATACAAACAGCCTTTAAAAAGGAAAAAAATTCTGACACATGCTACAACATGGATGAGACATTATGCTAAATGAAATCTGTCACAAAAGGAAAATACTGTATGATTCCATTATGTGAAGTATCTAGAGCAGTCAAATTCAGAGGGGGAAGGTAGAATTGTGGTTGATAGGGACTGAGGGATGGAGAAATGGGGACTCAGTGTTTAATGTATGGAGTTTCAGGTTTGCAAGAAGAAAAACTTTGCAAGAAATTCCGCATGAAAAAAGTGATGGTTGCATAACATTTGTACTTGAACTGTACAGTTAAAAAGAGTTAAAATTTTAGGGGCACCTGGGTAGCTCAGTCAGTTAAGCGTCCCACTCTTGATTTTGGCTCAGGTCATGATCCAGGGTTGTGAGATGGAGCCCCAAGTCCGGCTCTGCACTGAGAGTGGAGTCTGCTTAAGATTCTCTCTCTCCCTCGCTCTCTGCCCCTCCCACACCCAGCTCCCTGGAGCTCTCTCTCTCTCAAAAAAAAAATCAACATTGCTAAAAATGGTAAATTTTATGTTACATATCTTTTGCCACAATAAAAAAATGAAAAAACAAAACAAAACCCTGGTGGGTGCTGCAGTATTCTAATCTTTTATGTACAGCAGTATATAGAGTACATCCAGCGAAAGCAAGTCTATACAACAGAAAAACAGACATTATTCCCTATGTAGAATATTCTCCTGGTGTGACAGAAACAGAATAATAGGGAGGAGAGGGAACCAAACCATAGATACTACAAGTGCCAAATGCTAATACTCACCACTAAACCAGCAGTTTGCGAAGATGGAGTGCTTGTTAAGAGGCCTCTGCTTTTCTTATCAGGAATACTAGAATTTGTTCTCTATCAGTGTTTTGTGAAATAGGGGATTGAATAGCATAAATAAATAAACCAATTTTAATACAGTAAAAAAATATCAAATTAGTAGACTAGATCATAATGTGCCATACTAATAAAACTTCAATGTGCTAATTAAATTTTAAACCACTAGACAAGTAACTAAAGAATTTTCTGGCTTGAGCTAGGTCAAGCAACTCCTAAGAGTTCTGCGGGGCACAAGAACAATACAAGAATAGTTTGGGGGGCGCCTGGGTGGCTCAGTTGGTTAAGCGACTGCCTTCGGCTCAGGTCATGATCCCGGAGTCCTGGGATCCAGTCCCACATCGGGCTCCCGGCTCAGCGGGGAGCCTGTTTCTCCCTCTGACCTTCTCCCCTCTCACGCTGTTTCTCTCTCTCTCAAATGAATAAATAAAAAAATCTTAAAAAAAAAAAAAAAGAATAGTTTGGGTGAAATCACTCTTAATTTAGGAAGAAAAGCTAATTAAAGTTTTGAACTAAAAAACGTTGCTTTGATTGTCTCTTTTACTGCTAAGAAAATTATTTTACTTTTAGCATTTGTTTAATTGCTAGTATATTGTACTTTTCATGGAAAGGGATTATAAGTTATTTGTGAAGCTGTTAAACATATATGTAATAAGGATAATTGGTTTAAAATACATACAATTAAATATATATAGACACTTCAATTTATGCAATATCAAAGTTAGACAAATTATAAAGACTCATTTTCTATTTCTTGAAGATGCGAAGAGGCAGAGAGACAGGTGGACAAATCAAGAAAGAGTGAGAGAGTAAGACAAAGACAGGATCAGAGACCTAAAAGTTAAAGAGAGAAAGGGAAGAATGGGGGAGGGAAGAGGAGTAAGGAAAGGGAAAAAGAAAGGGAGAAAGGGAGGATGAGGAGACAAAAGAGAGGAATACTAAGAAGGAGGGAGGGAGAAAAAAGATGGAGAAGATGGAGACCAACAGACTATGAACAGAAAGTGACAGAGAAACAGTCAGAGACAGAGAAGGACAAATGGAAAGAGATCAAGATAGAGACAGAAAGAAGAAAGACAGAGCTTGAGTCGAAGAGACAAAAACCAGGGAAAAAGTCAGAGAAGCAGAGCAATGAAACAGAGTGACAGAGATATTCGAAAAGAGAGAAGACAGATAACTTTATTTTTAACAATCAGCTATCTTTTCAACTTTTGGATTCCATGAAACCAGTCCCTCTGATAAATCTCTTTGAATAGGTGTTTATTATATGCTGCCAACTTTGGAACACAAACTCAGAGTTGGAATTTAAACATCGTAAGAAAGTTTATGTTAGGTTTCTTTTTTCTTTCTTTCCTCATTTCTTTCACTCTTCCTTTCCTTTCTGGCTTAACATCTCTTAAACTAGTTGTGTGTTCAAGACGTAATATGGGATCATTTATTAGGAAAATTTCTATTAAAAAAATTTTATGGGTATATTTACCTGGCATACCGAATATGTCAGCTCTCTAATACATTAGCTATTTTATCTTTTAACTTCTTCATCTGAACAATGGGGATTATTCTTCCCCTAAGGATTGCTGTGCAAAGGTTACAAATAATACATGTAAAGAGAACCTGTAGAGTAGGAAATACTCAGTGATAGCTATTATTTATCACTGTGGCTGCCATGGAGGTGCTCTGGTCAGATCTCCTTGAACAAAGAACCTGCTGTTCCACTGCAAGGAGTGTAGGTAGGTGACAGCCCCTTCCCCCTCCACAACTTCTCTGGAAACTGCTTCAGCTTTCAGGTTGAGGCCATCATCTTCTCAGGCAACCCTCAGCCAACGTTTGAGCATAGGAACCAACGTAAGAATCCTGTAATGGATAATCTTTGCTCCAGACCTTGAAGGGAGAGCTTTTGGCAGATGTTCATTGAGGCTGAGACTATTCCTACCCAATGCTGCTTCCTCCCTGCTCCTTTCTCAGATATTATCCCTTCCAGTACACCATTTGAACTCAATTCTGCCTGAATATCTGCTTCCCAAGAGACACAATTGTTAACTGACAATCCATTTTTTAAGAAATCTGCCTGTGAACAAACTGAGTATTGTTGGAGTTGGGGGGTGGGGTGGGAGGGATGGGATGATTGGGTGATAGACACTGGGGAGGGTATGTGCTCTGGTAAGCGCTGTGAATTGTGCAAGACTGTTGAATCTCAGATCTGTACCTCTGAAACAAATAATGCAATATATGTTAAGAAAAAAAAAGAAGAAGAAGAAGAAGAAGGTAGCGGGAGGGGAAGAATGAAGCGGGGGAAATCGGAGGGGTAGACGAACCATGATAGACGATGGACTCTGAAAAACAAACAGGGTTCTAGAGGGGAGGGGGGTGGGAGGATGGGTTAGCCTGGTGGTGGGTATTGAGGAGGGCACATTCTGCATGGAGCACTGGGTGTTGTGCACAAACAATGAATCATGGAACACTTCATCTAAAACTAATGATGTAATGTATGGGGATTAACATAAGAATAAAAAATAAAAATAAAAAATAAATAAATAAAAGATATCCAATATTCAGATACACATTAACATTCTAAATTGTCGTAAATAATTTAGGTATTGTTGGTATGCGTGCAGCTAAATATCATTTTACTTCCTCAATAAAGAAATGGTCAAAATATTAAAATCAGTTTTTAAAAGGAAAAAAAAAAGAAATCTGCCTGTGTATAGCTGTAAATATAAAGCTCTCTGCATTTTTTCCCTAGATTTGTTAAGAAGTTATACTATCTAAATCTTCCCAATAAGTACATTTCCTTGGTATAGGTTTTTCAAGAATTAGTTAATAGAAGGTCAGTGCTTACCAATGTAGGTTCCAGGGGCTGAGACAATGGAACTTTGGTAATTGATCTACCTGAAGGAACCTTGATTTTTAGATGATGAGAACTTAACTTTGTTTGAAAATTTGTATCTCTGGGTTCAGGATCTTTTTCAGGCTGAAACAAATTCATAATCATGATATACACTCCATAGTACTATAAAAACATTTGTAGCATTTCTCAGATGTCTTATTTTATTATAATAGAAATATGTTATAATTATTACAATTAAAATAGGTTATGTATATATCAATTATATATACATATAAATTTATTTATATATATAATTCTTTTTTTTTAAAGATTTTATTTATTTGAGAGAGAGCACGAGAGGGGGGAGGGTCAGAGGGAGGAGCAGACTCCCCGCTGAGCAGGGAGCCCAATGCGGGACTCGATCCCGGGACTCCAGGATCATGACCTGAGCCGAAGGCAATTGCTTAACCAACTGAGCCACCCAGGCGCCCTATATATAATTCTATTGTTATTCCCTCAACTTGAAAAAGTTTTCAACTTAAAGATACTTTTGTAAAAAAAAAAAAGGTTTTCTACATATTTAAAAATAAAATCTATTAAAAGACAAAACAGCTTAAAATACACACAAATCAAAAAAATTTCCCTACCACATTTAAGGTAACATCTCCCAAAGTGTTCTGTAAAAAAGTATGATAATGAGGTCTATCCATCTGTCAATAGTTAAAACTAAATTTTAGAGAAAACATCAAATATACTTATATAAATGTATTTATTACATCTTCATTTAAGAAACCAAAAGTACTAAGACATCAGGAAGCTGCAACTATGAAAAAGTATGTTGCTTTACCAATTAATCCCTGACTAAAACTGCAGACTGCTGAGTGACTGCTTGTCTTATGTAACTTGTCCAGTGCTTCTGAGATATATTTATAATAGTATTCCCAGTTTACATATATTCAACATAACTAAGGAGGTGCAATTTGAGTTGAGTCCTGAAAAAATGACAGTATTTTGAGTTGTGACTGAGAGGATAAAGAGAAGGTAGAGAGAGAGGAGGGGAAGGAAGGAAGGAAGCCAAAGAGCTATAAGGTTCATTCTAAGCAAAGAAAAGAACAAGGGTACGCAGTAAATAGCAAGGTCCTTATAGGCATCTATTGACCCGTTTCCCTCATGTATGCCTTACACACAGCTTTTTCTCTGACTCCTGTCATTATTCTCAGCAATTTCATCACACAACTTGATAATCCGTCTAACCAACTGGCCTCCCAGTTACTTGACCTCTGCATTCTCAGTAACCTTTTCCCCTCATGGCATTTTAGTCACTCCGTAATCAAACACAGCTCTTACCATCAATAGAAATTAGAGAATCACCAATTTGAATAGTTTCTTATATCCTTCCAACCCACATTCAATTATCTTCATGATATAAACTCCTCCCTCAATGAAATCTCCAACTTACTGATCCTACCATTTATCTTCATACATTATCCTTCTTCCTGTCATTCCTTCTTCATCTATCACCATCCATCATTGTCATTATCCCTTTCTCTTTCTATCACAGATGTCTGACAAGCCCCCAACCCTAGATGACTCCTGACATCAACATCTTCTGTACCTCCACTGCAATTAAGTGCTGGGAAAATCATACAATCGGGCATATCAAAGTCACCACAAACTCAAAAGGAAAAACCACAGACTAGCAATGCCTCTACATTTCTCTGGCTTCTCATGATTATTTCACTCTCATCCCATTGTCCTTAAACCTCTAGCCTCCTTCCCTCTACTATTCTCAGCTGACAGCCTTACCTCACACTGCTCCACAACAAATCAAAAGATGTGACCACTCAGGAACAAATTTGGGGGACCTGGTGCAAACTAAAAATGTGGGGCCTCTTGTTTAAGAAAACTATTAAAAATGTCAGGGCAACAGCAGAGCATTAAATGAAATGTGAGGTTCTTCTAAGCACAAAACCCATGCTGCTACCACTACATTTACAAATATAGCACAATGGTAATATCCCTCCTCTTCTAAAGGCCAGTCCCTCCACTTGTATTCTGGATCCCGTCTTTCCTCATCTTTTCCAAGACTTCCCTCTTCCACATAATAGCATATGGAATTTGTTGAGGTTTTCTGAAACAGCTTTATTGAGATATAATTCACATACCATAAAATTCACCCATTTTCAGAGTAAAATTCAATGGTTTTCAGTATATTGGTTTTTAATTTTTATTTATTTTTTAAATTTTAGTTAACATACAGTGCAATTTTGATTTCTGGAGTAGAATTCAGTGATTTAACACTTCATAAAACACCCAGTGCTCATCACAAGAAATGCCCTCTTTAATACCCATCACGCATTGAGTCCATCCCCCACCCAGGTCCCTCTATCAACCCTCAGTTTGTTCTCAATTGTTAAGTGTCACTAATGGCTTGTTTCCCTCTCTCCTTTTCTTTCCTTTTCCTCTTTCCCATATATTCATCTGATTTCTTACTAAAATTCCACATATGAGTAAGATCATGTGGTATTTATCTTTCTCTGATTGACTTATTTCACTTAACATAATACACTCTAGTTCCATCCATGTCACTGCAAATGGCAAGATTTCATCCTTTTTGATGGCTGACTAATATTCCTGTGTGTGTGTGTGTGTGTGTGTGTATCACAACTTCTTTATCCATTCATCAGTCGACAGACATTTGGGCTCTTTCCATAATTTGGCTATCGTTGGTAACATTGCTATAAACATCGGGGTGCATGTACCCCTTAAATCTGTATTTTTGTATCCTTTGGGTAAATACCTAGTAGTGCAATTGCTGGAACATAGGGTAGTTCTATTTTTAACTTTCTGAGGAACCTCCAGACTGTTCTCCAGAGTGGCTGCACCCATTTGCATTCCCACCAACAGTGCACAAGGATTCACCTCTCTCTGCATCCTCACCAACACCTGTTGTTTCTTGTGTTGTTAATTTTAGCCATTCTGACAGGTGTGAGTTAATATCTCTTCATGGTTTTGATTTGTATTTCCCTGATGATGAGTGATGTTGAACATCTTTTCATGTATCTGTAAGCCATCTGGATGTCTTCTTTGGAAAAGTGTCTATTCATGTCTTCTGTCCATTTCTTAACTTGATCATTTGGTTTTCGGGTATTGAGTTTGATAAGCTCTATATAGATTTTGGATACCCTTTATAAGATATGTCATTTGCAAATATCTTTTCCCATTCTGTAAACTGACTTTTAGTATTGTCGATTGTTACCTTTGCTGTGCAGAAGCTTTTTATCTTGATGAAGTCCCAATAGTTTATTTTTGCTTTTGTTTCCCTCGCCTCCAGTGACATATTTAGTAAGAAGTTGCTACAATCGAGGTCAAAGAGGTTTCTGCCTGTGTTCTCCTCTAGGATTTTGATGGTTTCCTGTCTCACATTTAAGTCTTTCATCCATTTTAAATTTATTTTTCTGGATGTTGTAAAAAAGTGGTCCAATTTCATTCTTATGCGTCCCACTGTCCAGTTTTCCCAACACCATTTGTTGAAGAGACTGTCTTTTTTTCATTGGATATTCTTTGCTGCTTTGTTGAAGATTAGTTGACCATAGAGTTGTGGGTCCATTTCTGGGTTCTCTATTCAGTTCCATTGATCTATGTATCTGTTTTTGAGCCAGTACCATACTGTCTTGATGACTACAGCTTCGTAATATAGCTTAAAATACAAATTCATGATGCCTCCAGTTTTGCTTTTCTTTTTCAGAATTGCTTTAACTATTCAGGGTCTTTTGTAGTTCCATATAAATTTTAGGATTGTTTGTTCTAGCTCTGTGAAAAATGCTGGTGGTATTTTGATAGGGATTGCCTTAAATGTGTTGATTGCTTTGGGTAATATACACATTTTAACAATGTTTGTTCTCCCAATCCATGAGCATGGAATACTTTTCCATTTCTTTGTGTCCTCTTCAATTTCTTTCGTAAGTATTCTATAGTTTTCTGAGTGCAGATCTTTTACCTCTTTAGTTAGGTTTATTCTTAGGTATCTTATTGTTTTTGGTGCAATTGCAAATGGAATCGATTCCTTGATTTCTTTTGCAGCTGCTTCATTACTGGTGTATAGAAATGCACAGATTTCTGCACATTGATTTCATATCCTGCAACTTTGTTGAATTCATGTATTAGTTTTAGCAATTTTTTTGTGGAGTCTTTTGGGTTTTTTACATAGATTCTTATGTCATCTGCAAAGAGTGAAAGCTTAACTTCTTCGTTGTCAATTTGGATACCTTTTACTTCTTTTTGTTGTCTGATTGCTGAGGCCAAGACTTCCAGTACTATGTTAAATAGTAATGGTGAGAGTATCCTTGTCTTGCTCCTGACCCTAAGGGAAAGGCTTTCAGTTTTTTCCCATTTAGGATAATATATGGTCTTTGTATATGGTCTTTATGATGTTGAGGATGTTCCATCTATCCCTATTTTATTGAGGATTTTTATCAAGAAAGAACACTGTATTTTGTCAAATGCTCTTTCTGCATCTACTAAGAGAATGATATGGTTCTTATCCTTTCTTTACTTAATATGGTGTATCATGCTGACTGATCTACAAATTTTGAACCACCCTGCAGCCCAGGAATAAATCCCATTTCATTGTGGTGAATAATTCTTTTAATGTACTGTTGAATTCAATTTGCTAGTATTTTATTAGAATTTTTGCATCCATGTTCATCAGGGATATTGGGTTGTAATTCTCCTTTTCAGTTGGGTCTTTGGTTTTGGAATCAAGGTAATGCTAGCTTCATAGAATGAATTTGGAAGTTATCCTCCCATTTCTATTTTTTGGAACAGTTTGAGGAGAATAGGTATTAACCCTCCTTTAACTGTCTGGTAGAAATCCCCTGGGAATCCATCCGGCCCTGGACTTTTGTTTGTTGGGAGATTTTTGATTACTGAATCATTTTCTGCTTATGGGTTTCTTCAGGTTTTCTATTTCTTCCTGTTTCAGTTTTGGTAGTTTACATGTTTCTAGGAATTTAACCATTTCTTCCAGATTGCCTAATTTGTTGACATATAATTGCTCATACTAGTCTCTTATAACTATTTCTGTGGTGTTGGTTGTGATCTCTCCTCTCTCATTCATAGTTTTATCTATTTGGGTCCTTGCTCTTTTCTTTTTGATAAGTCTGGCTAGGAGTTTATCAACTTTATTAATTATTTTGAGGGACCAACTCTTAGTTTTGTTAATCAGTTCTACTGTGGTTTTTCTTTTGTTTGTTTCTATATTGTTTATGTCTGCTCTAATCTTTATTATTTTCCTTCTTCTACTGGCTTTAGGCTTTATTTGCTGTTCCTTTTCTAGCTCCTTTAGGTGTAAAGTTAGGTTGTGTATTTGATACTTATCTTGCTTCTGGAAGTAGTCCTATATTGCAATATACTTCCCTCTTAGGACTGCCTTTGCTGCATTCCAAAGATTTTGGACTGTCATGTTCTCATTTTTCTGTGCTTCCATGTATTTCTTTTTTTATTTCTTCTTTAATTTCCTGGTAATCCATTCATTCTTCAGGAGGATGTTTTTTAACCTCCGTGTATTTGTGGTCTTTCCAAATTTTTTCTTGTGATTGATTTCAAGTTTCAGAGCATTGCTGTCTGAAAATATACATGGTATGATCTTGATTTTTTTGTACTTGTTGAGGACTGATTTGTGACCCAGTATGTGATCTATTCTGGAGAATGTTCCATGTGCACTCAGAAAGAATCTGTATTCTGCTGCTTTAAGATGAAATGTTCTGAATATATCTGTTAAGTCCATCTGGTCCAGTGTTTCATTCAAAAACATCGTTTCCTTGTTGATTTTCTGCTTAGATGATCTGTCCATTGCTGTGAGTGGGGTGTTAAAGTCCTCTACTATTATTGTATTATTATCAATGAATTTCTTTATATTTATTATTAATTGATTTATATATCTGGGTGCTCCCAAGTGGGGGCATAAATATTTATAACTTAGATCTTCTTGATGGATAGACCCTTACTTATGATATAATGCCCTTCTTCATGTCTTGTTGCAGACTTTGTTTTAAAATCTAGTTTGTCTCAGGGGAAGAGCAAGATAGCAGAGGAGTAGGAGACCTAAATTTCATCTGGTCCCAGGAATACAGCTAGAGAGTTATCAAACCATTCAGAACACCTACAAACTCAAAAGGAGATTCAAGAAAAGAATAGCAGCAACTCTCTGAACAGAAAAGCGACCATTTTCTAGAGGTAGGACGTGTGGAGAAGTGAATCCGAGGCAATATTTGGGAAGATAGATGGTGGGGGAAGGGAGCCTCCATCAGTGAAAGAGCAGCGGAGCACAAAATCAGAACTTTTAGAAATCTGCTCCGCTGAGGGACGTCGCTCCAGTGGTTAAGCGGGGGTGTGTAATGCTTGCTGCAACAGTGTGGTCTCAGGACCCTCAGGGTCACAGAAAGACCAGGGGGGCCTGAGTGTGGCAAAGCTCCCAGGTATTGGAGTGGGGAAGCTGGCTGCAAAGATGGAACCGAGGAGTGGGCTCTCAGCTCAGGGTTGCCATAAACTGTGATCTGCAGCACAGTCAGGCCACTGCTCTTTGAGCAGGGACCCAACAATTGGCAGATCCAGGGAGACTCCCCTTCCTCCCCCAGGAGGAGCGGCATGGGAGTGCACAGCACAAATCTGCCCGGTTTGCAGACTCCAAACTGGGTCCTGTGCCAGAAATAGAAACACTCAGTTACAGGCCGGGTGAGGGGCACCTGGAGGGCTCAGTCGTTAAGCTTCTGCCTTTGGCTCAGGTCATGATCTCAGGATCCTGGGATCAAGCCCCGCATTGGGCTCCATGCTCCGCGAGAAGCCTGCTTCTCCCTCTCCCACTCCCCCTGCTTGTGTTCCCTCTCTCGCTGTGTCTCTCTCTGTCAAATAAATAAAATCTTCAAAAAAAAAAAAAAAATGCTCAGTCACAGACCGGGTGAGCACGGAGTGTGGCCTGAGACCAGGGAGACAGGAGTGACTGACTGCTTTTCTCTGAGGGCTCACTGAGGAGTGGGGCCCCGAGCTCTCAGCTCCTGCAGGACCAGAGATTGGGAGGCTGCCATGTTCACACTTGTCCTCCAAAGCTGTACAGAAAGCTTTCAGGGAACAAAAGACACCGAGGGCAAACCCGAGCAGATTACTTAGCCTGGCCCCTGGCAAGGGTGGGGCAGTTCTGCCTCAGGCAAAGACATTTGAGAATCACTGCAACAACCCCTCCCCCAGAAGATCAACAAGACCATCCAGGCAAGACCAAGTTTACTGATCAATGAGAATGGCAAAACCCCAGTGCTAGGGGAATACAGCACATAGAATTCATGGCTTTTTTACCCATGATGCTTTAGTCTTTCAAAGCTGATTTTTACAATTTTCTTTATTTTTTTCTTTTTCTATTTTTTTAGTTCAATTTTTCTTCTTTCCTTTTTCAACCAACATCTTATCAATTCCTCTTTTAAAATCTTTTTTAACTCTTCATTTTTAAAGTCATATTCTATCCCTTCATTGTATTTAACATTATTTTTTCTTGGTATATATATATATATACATATATATATAAGTTTTTCTTTCTTTAAAATTTTGGGATACAGTTTCTTCTAACAGACCAAAATATACCCTAAATGTAGTGTATGACATTGTCCTAGTCTCCTGCCTGATCACATTCTTTTTTTTTTTTTATTTTTTTTCATTCTTTTTTCAACCAACTTATTATGAATTCCTTTTTTAAAATCTTTTTAAATTTTCATCTTTATAGTCATATTTCATCCCTTCATCATATTTACCCTTATTTCTGTATATATATAAGTTTTTCTTTCTTTAAAATTTGGGAGGCAATTTCTTCTAACGACCAAAATACACCCAAAATCTAGTGTGTGGCTCTGTTCTATTCACCAGCCTGATCCTATTCTTTTTTGTTTCTTTGTTTTCCACTTTCTTCCTCCCCAACCCCCGGTTTTGGGTCTCTTCTGATTTGTTTAGTGTATATTTTAGTGGGATTGTTGTTACCCTTTTAGCTTTTTTTTTTTTTTTTGCATTTTGTTCCCTCATTCATCTATTCTCCTCTGGACAAAAAGAGAAGATGGAAAAATTCACCTCAAAAAGAAAGAACAAGAGGCAGTACTGACTGCCAGGGACCTAATTAATACAGACATTAGTAAAATGTTGGAACTAGAGTTCAGAATGACAATTATAAAGATACTAGCTGGGCTTGAAAAGAGCATAAAAGATACTAGAGAATCCCTTTCTAAAGAAATAAAAGAACTAAAATATAACCAAGTCGAAATCAAAGAGGCTATTAATGCGATGCAATAAAAAATGGAGGCTCTAACTCCTAGGATAAATGAGGCAGAAGAGAGAATTACTGATATAGAAGACCAAATGATGGAGAATAAAGAAGCTGAGAAAAAGAGAGATAAACAACCCCTGGATCACAAGGGGAGAATTCAAGAGATAAGTGATACCATAAGACGAAACAACATTAGAATAATAGGGATCCCAGAAGAAGAAGAAAGAGAGAGAGGGGCAGAAGGTATATTGGAACAAATTATAGCAGGGAACTTCCCTAATTTGGGGAAGGAAACAGGCATCAAATCCAGGAGGCACAGAGAACCCCTCTCAAAATCAATAAAAATAGGTCAACACCTCAACATCTAATAGTAAAACCCACAAGTCTCAGAGACAAAGAGAAAATCCCGAAAGCAGCTCGGGACAAGAGGTCTGTAACCTACAATGGTAGGAACATTAGATTGGTGGCAGACCTATGAACAGAGACCTGGCAGGCCAGAAAGGACTGGCATGATATATTCAGAGCACTAAATGAGAAAAATATGCAGCCAAGAATACTATATCCAGCTAGGCTGTCATTGAAAATAGAAAGAGAGATAAAAAGAAAAAATTCCAGGGGGCGCCTGGGTGGCTCAGTCGGTTAAGCGACTGCCTTTGGCTCAGGTCATGATCTCAGGGTCCTGGGATCGAGCCCCGCATTGGGCTCCCTGCTCGGTGGGAAGCCTGCTTCTCCCTTTCCCACTCCTCCTGCTTGTGTTCCCTCTCTTGCTTTCTCTCTCTGTGTCAAATAAATAAATAAAATATTAAAAAAAAAAAAACAAAAACAAACTTCCAGGACAAACAAAAACTAGAAGAATTTGAGAACACCAAACCAGCCCTATAAGAAATATTAAAAAGGGTTCTCTAAGCAAAGAGAGAGCCTAAAAGTAACATAGACCAGAAAAGAATACAGACAATATACAGTAACAGTCACCTTACAGGCAATACAATGGCACTAAATTCCTATCTTTCAATAGTTACCCTGAATGTAAATGGGCTAAATGCCCCCAATCAAAAGACATGGGCTATCAGATTGGATAAAAAAACAAGACCCGTGGATATGCTGTCTGCAAGAGACTCATTTAAGATGCAAAGACACCTCCAGATTTAAAGCTAGGGGGTGGAGAACTATTTACCGTGCTAATGGACATCAAAAGAAAGCTGGGGTGCAATCCTTATATCAGACAAATTAGATTTTAAACCAAAAACTATAATAAGAGATGAGGAAGGACACTACATCATACTTAAAGGGTCTATCCAACAAGAAGATCTAACAATTTTAAATATTTATGCCTCTAATATGGGAGCAGCCAATTATACAAGCCAGTTAATAACAAAATCAAAGAAACACATCGACAACAATACAATAATAGTAGGGGACTTTTAACACACCCCTCACTCAAATGGACAGATCATCTAAGCAGAAAATCAACAAGGAAATAAAGGCTTTAAATGAAACACTGGACCAGACAGACTTCACAGATATATTCAGAACATTCCATCCCAAAGCAACAGAATACACATTCTTCTCTAGTGCACATGGAACATTCTCCAGAATAGATCACATCCTGGGTCACAAATCAGATCTCAACGGGTACCAAAAGATTGGGATCATTCCCTGCATATTTTCAGACCACAATGCTTTGAAACTAGAACTCAATGGCAAGAGGAAAGTCGGAAAGAACTCAAATACATGGAGGCTAAAAAGCGTCCTACTAAAGAATGAATGGGTCAACTAGGAAATTAAAGAAGAATTTAAAAAATTCATGGAAACAAATGAAAATGAAAACACAACTGTTCAAAAGCTTTGGGATGAAGCAAAGGCAGTCCTAAGAGGAAAGTATACAGCAATACAAGCCTTTCTCAAGAAACAAGAAAGGTCTCAAATACACAACCTAACCCTACACCTAAAGGACCTGGAGAAAGAACAGTAAATAAAACCTAAACCCAGCAGGAGAAGAGAAATTATAAAGATCAGAGTGGAAATCAATGAAATAGAAACCAAAAGAACAGTAGAAGAGATCAACGAAACTAGGAGCTGGTTCTTTGAAAGAATTAATAAGATTGATAAACCCCTGGCCAGACCCATCAAAAAGAAAAGAGAAAGGACCCAAATAAATAAAATCATGAATAAAAGAGGAGAGATCACAACCAACACCAAAGAAATACAAACAATTATAAGAACATATTATGAGAAACTGCATGCCAGCAAATTACATAATCTGTAAGAAATGAATGCATTCCTAGACGTATAAACTACCAGAACTGAACCAGGAAGAAATAGAAAATCTGAACAGAACTACAACCACTGAGGAAATTGAAGCAGTCATCAAAAATCTCCCAACAAACAAAAGTTCAGGGCCAGATGGCTTCCCAGGGGAATTCTACCAAACACTTAAAGAAGAATTAATACCTATTCTTCTGAAACTGTTCCAAAAAATAGAAATGGAAGAAAAACTTCCAAACTCGTTTGATGAGGCCAGCATTACCTTGATCCCAAAACCAAAGACCCCATCAAAAAGGAGAACTACAGACCAATATCCCTGATGAACACAGATGCAAAAATTCTCACCAAAATACTAGCCAATAGGATCCAACAGTACATTAAAGGATTATTCACCACAACAAACTGGGATTTATTCCTGGGCTGCAAGGTTGGTCCAACACCCGCAAATCAATCAATGTGATACAATACATTAATAAAAGAAAGAACAAGAACCATATGATCCTCTCAAGAGATGCAGAGAAAGCATTTGACAAAGTACAGCATTCTTTCTTGATTAAAACTCTTCACAATGTAGGGATAGAGGGTACATACCCCAATATCATAAAAGCTATCAATGAAAAACCCACAGCGAGTATCATTCTCAATGAGCAAAAACTGAGAGCTTTCCCCCTAAGGTCAGGAACATGACAGGGATGTCGACTATCACCACTGATGCTCAACATAGTACTAGAAGTCCTAGCCTCAGCAATCAGACAATGAAATGAAATAAAAGGCATCTGAATCAGCAAAGAAGAATGAAACGCTCACTTTTTGCAGATGATATGATACTTTGTGTGGAAAACCCAAGAGACTCCACCACAAAACTGCTAGAACTCATACAGGAATTCAGTAAAGTGGAGAATAGTCACAGGTGGTTGGTTTTGAGGTACAAAGCAGGGAGCCATGATTCTGCGGGCAGATATCAGAGGATAAATGGCAGTGGGAGGGTGCCTGGCTGTGGGGATCCTACACCGCCGGTGAGTGACAGCCTCATGTGCTGTGGACCGGGCACAGGCTCGCAGACTGGTAGCGGCGGGGAAAGGACTCTAGGTCAGCCCCCGGGACGGAAACTCGGAGCGGTGGGGTCGCGCTCACGTGCGAACTGGGAGCAGCTGGTGGTTTTAGAAGCACAAAGGGCACAGACGTGCTCTGACCTGGAGGCAAAACTGGGGGCGCTGCGGAGGGGCGCACAACCCAGGCTGCTGCAGTTTATACCATCACAGACAGAAACGGAGATGGTGTGGCCTGGAGAGCTCACTGAAGAGCAGACTGCGATCTCTCTGCTGTGAGGCCGACGGTTGGAAACCGTCTCTTCTGCTCTGACTTGCGGGAGAGATGCGGAAAGCCACCAGGGAAAGCCGTCAGAGAACAAAAGCCCCAAAGACTGATTCCAGCTGAGCCTATCCGCCCCATAGGGGGGCAGGGCAACTCCGCCCAAAAACAGGGTTGCCTGAGTAACAGTGCGGCAGGCCCCTCCCGCAGAAGACAGGCTGGGGAAACAAGAGGCCAGCAACCCTAAGGTCCCAAGAAAACAGGTGCATCTTGCTTGGGTTCTGGTCAATAATTTGGACTCTATACATTCCCTCAAACACCCATCAACAGAATGACTAGGAGGAGGAGCCCCCAAAATAGAAAAGACTCAGAGATGATGACTTATGCTGCAGATTTACAAATGGATGCAGATATAACCAAGATGTCGGAGATGGAATTCAGGCTAGCAATGGTGAAGACAATGGCTAGAATGGAGAAATCAATTAATGGCAACATAGAGTCTCTAAGGGCAGAAATAAAAGGTGAATTGGCAGAACTTAAAAATGCTATCAATGAGATCCAATCCAATCTAGATAATCTAACAGCTAGGGTAATTGAGGCAGAAGAGAGAATAAGCGACCTGGAAGACAATATAATTGATAAAAAGAGAAAAGAGGAGGCCAGGGAAAAACAACTCAGAATCCATGAAAATAGAATCAGAGAAATAAGTGACACCATGAAGCGTTCCAATGTCAGAATAATTGGAATCCCGGAGGGAGTGGAGAGAGAGAGAGGGCTAGAAGATGTATTTGAGCAAATCGTAGCTGAGAACTTCCCTAATCTGGGGAATGAAACAAACATTCGAGTCCTAGAGGCAGAGAGGACCCCTCCGAAGATCAAGGAAAACAGGCCAACACCCTGGCATGTAATAGTAAAACTTGCAAATCTTAGAACCAAGGAAACCATCTTAAGGGCAGTTAGGGGGAAGAGATTCCTTACATACATACAGAGGAACATCAGAATAACGTCAGACCTATCCACAGAGACCTGGCAAGCCAGAAAGGACTGGCAATACATATTCAGGGTACTAAATGAGAAGAACATGCAGCCAAGAATACTTTATCCGCCAAGGCTGTCATTTAGAATGGATGGAGAGATGCAGAGCTTCCACGACTGGCAGAAACTGAAAGAATATGTGACCACTAAGCCAGCCCTGCAAGGAATATTAAGGGGGGTTCTATAAAAGGAGAAAGACCCCAAGAGTGATATACAACAGAAATCTACAGGGACAATCTATAAAAACAAGGTCTTCACAGGCAACATGATGACAATTAATTCATATCTTTCAATAATCACTCTCAACGTGAATGGCCTAAATGCTCCCACAAAACGGCACAGGGTTGCAGATTGGATAAAAAGACAGGACCCATCCATATGTTGTCTACAAGAGACTCATTTTGAACCTAAAGATACTTCCAGACTGAAAGTGAAGGGATGGAGATCCATCTTCCATGCCAGTGGACCTCAAAAGAAAGCTGGGGTAGCAATTCTTATATCAGACAAATTAGATTTTAAACTAAAGTCTGTAATAAGAGACACAGAAGGACACTATATCATTCTTAAAGGGTCTATCCAACAAGAAGATCTAACAATTGTAAATATCTATGCCCCCAACATGGGAGCAGCCATCTACATAAGCCAACTATTAACCAAAATAAAGAGTCACATTGATAACAATACGTTAATTGTAGGAGACCTCAATACTCCACTCTCAGCAATGGACAGATCATCTAAGCAGCAAATCAACAAGGAAACAAGAGCTTTGAATGATACATTGGACCAGATGGACCTCATAGATATTTACAGAACATTCCACCCTAAAACAACAGAATACTCATTCTTCTCGAGCGCACATGGAACTTTCTCCAGAATAGACCACATACTGGGTCACAAATCAGGTCTCAACCGATACCAAAAGATTGAGATTATTCCCTGCATATTCTCAGACTGCAATGCTCTAAACCTGGAACTCAATCACAAGAAAAAATTTGGCAGAAATTCAAACACTTGGAAGCTAAAGACCATTCTGCGCAAGAATGTTTGGGTCAACCAGGAAATCAAAGAAGAACTTAAACAATTCATGGAAATCAATGAGAATGAAAACACACTGGTGCAAAACCTAAGGGTTACTGCAAAGGCAGTCCTAAGGGGGAAATACATAGCCATCCAAGCCTCACTCAAAAAAATAGAAAAATCCCAAATTCACCAACTAACTCTACACCTTAAAGAACTAGAGAAAAAGCAAAAAAACGATGCCTAAGCCATGAATTAGAAGACAAATAATTAAAATTAGAGCAGAGCTCAATGAATTAGAAACCAGAAACACAGTAGATCAGATCAACGAAACTAGAAGTTGGTTCTTTGAAAGAATTAGTAAGATCGATAAACCACTGGCCAGACTTATCCAAAAGAAAAGAGAAAGGACCCAAATTAATAAAATTATGAATGAAAGGGGAAAGATCACGACTAACACCAAGGAAATAGAAACAATTATTAGAAATTATTATCAACAACTATATGCCAATAAACTGAGCAACCTGGAAGAAATGGATGCCTTCCTGGAAACCTATAACCTCCCAAGACTGAAACAGGAAGAAATTGACAACTTGAATAGGCCAATAACCAGTAACGAGATTGAAGCAGTGATCAAAAACCTCCCAAAAACAAGAGTCCAGGGCTTGATGGATTCCCTGGGGAATTCTACCAAACATTTAAAGAAGAAATAATACCTATTCTACTGAAGCTGTTTCAAAAAATAGAAACAGAAGGAAAACTTCCAAACTCATTCAATGAGGCCAGCATTACTTTAATCCCCAAACCAGGCAAAGACCCCATCAAAAAGGAGAATTTCAGACTGATATCCCTGATGAATATGGATTCCAAAATCCTCAACAAAATTCTAGCTAAATAGGATCCAACAATACATTAAAAGGATCATCCACCACGACTGAGTGAGATTTATCCCTGGGATGCAAGGGTGGTTCAACATTCGCAAATCAATCAGTGTGATAGAACACATTAATAAGAGGAGAGAGAACCATATGGTCCTCTCAATTGATGCAGAAAAAGCATTTGACAAAATACAACATCCTTTCCTGATTAAAACTCTTCAGACTATAGGGATAGAGGGAACATTCCTCAAGTTCATAAAATCCATCTACGAAAACCCACAGCAAATATCCTCAATTGGGAAAAGCTGAGAGCTTTCCCGTAAGATCAGGAATACGTCAAGGGTGCCCACTCTCACCACTGTTGTTCAACATAGTACTACAAGTCCTAGCAACAGCAATCAGACAACAAAAAGAAATAAAAGGTATTCAAATTGGCAAAGAAGAAGTCAAACTCTCTCTTTCCGCAGATGACATGATACTTTATGTGGAAAACCCAAAAGACTTCACCCCCAAATTACTAGAACTCATCTAGCAATTCAGTAATGTGGCAGGATACAAAATCAATGCACAGAAATCAGTTGCTTTCTTATATACTAACAACACAACTGTAGAAAGAGAAATTAAAGAAACGATTCCATTTACAATAGCCAAAAACCATAAGATACCTCGGAATAAACCTAACCAAAGAGGTAAAGGATCTATACTCTAGGAACTACAAAACACTCATGAAAGAAATTGAAGAAGACACAAAAAGATGGAAAAATATTCCATGCTCATGGATCGGAAGAATAAACATTGTTAAAATGTCTATGCTACCCAGAGCAATCTATACCTTCAATGCCATCCTGATCAAAATTCCAATGACATTTTTCAAAGTGCTGGAACAAACAATCCTAAAATTTGTATGGAATCAGAAAAGACTCCGAATCGCCAAGGAAATGTTGAAAAAGAAAAACAAAGCTGGGGGCATCACGTTGCCTGATTTCAAGCTATATTACAAAGCAGTGATCACCAAGACAGCATGGTACTGGCACAAAAACAGACATATAGACCAATGGAACAGAATAGAGAGCCCAGATATGGATCCTCAACTCTATGGTCAAATAATCTTTGACAAAGCAGGAAAAAACTGCAATGGAAAAAAGACAGTCTCTTCAATAAATGGTGCTGGGAAAATTGGACAGCTATATACAGAAGAATGAAACTCGACCATTCTCTAACACCATACACAAAGATAAACTCAAAATGGATGAAAGACCTCAATGTGAGACAGGAATCCATCAAAATCCTAGAGGAGAACATAGGCAAACAAACCTCTCTGACATTGGCCACAGCAACTTCTTTCAAGATACATCTTCAAAGGCTAGTGAAACAAAAGCAAAAATGAACTTCTGGTACTTCATCAAGATAAAAATCTTCTGCACAGCAAAGGAAACAGTCAACAAAACAAAGAGGCAACCCACAGAATGGGAGAAGATATTTGCAAATGATACTACAGATAAAGGGCTGGTATCCAAGATCTATAAAGAACTTCTCAAACTCAACACCCAAAAAACAAATAATCAAGTCAAAAAGTGGGCAGAAGATATGAAAAGACACTTCTCTGAAGAAGACATACAAATGGCTAACAGACACATGAAAAAATGTTCATCATCATTAGCCATCAGGGAAATCCAAATCAAAACCACACTGAGATACCACCTTACACCAGTTAGAATGGCAAAAATGGACAGGGAGAGAAACAACAAATGTTGGAGAGGTTGTGGAGAAAGGCGAACCCTCTTACACTGTTGGTGGGAATGCAAGTTGGTATAGCCACTTTGGAAAACAGTGTGGAGGTTCCTCAAAAATTGAAAAATAGAGCTACCCTATGACCCAGCAATTGCACTACTGGGTATTTACCCCAAAGACACAGATGTAGTGAAAAGAAGGGCCATATGCACCCCAATGTTCATAGCAGCAATGTCCGCAATAGCCAAACTGTGGAAAGAGCCGAGATGACCTTCAACAGATGAAAGGATATAGAAGATGTGGTCCATATATACAATGGAATATTACTCATCCATCAGAAAGGATGAATACCCAACTTTTACATCAACATGGATGGGACTGGAGGACATTATGCTAAGTGAAATAAGTCAAGCAGAGAAAGTCAATCATCATATGGTTTCACTTATTTGTGGAACATAAGGAATAGCATGGAGGACATTAGGAGAAGGAAGGGAAAAATGGAGGGGGGCGGAATTGGAGGGAGAGATGAACCATGAGAGACTATGGACTCTGAGAAACAAACAGGGTTTTAGAGGGGAGGGGGTAGGCGGGATTGGTTAGCCCGATGATGGGTATTAAGGAGGGCATGTACTGCATGGAGCACTGGGTGTTATATGAAAACAATAGATCGTGGATCACCACATCAAAAACCAATGATGTATTGTATGATGATTAACATAACATAATAAAATTTTTTAAAAAAAGGAATTCAGTGAAGTGGAAGGATATAAAATCAATGCACAGAAATCAGTTGCATTTCTACATACCAACAACAAGACAGAAGAAAGAGAAATTAAGGAATTGATCCCATTTACAGTTGCATGCAAAACTGTAAGATACCTAGGAATAAATCTAACCAAAGAGGCAAAGGATCTGTACTCAGAAAACTATAGAATACTCATGAAAGAAATTGAGGAAGACACAAAGAAATGGAAAAACGTTCCATGCTCATGGATTGGAAGAACAAATATTGTGAAGATGTCTATGCTACCTAGAGCAATCTACACATTTAATGCAATCCCTATCAAAATACCATCAACTTTTTCCAAAGAAATGTAACAATCCTAAAATTTGCATGGAACCAGAAAAGACCCCGAATAGCCAAAGGAATGTTGAAAAAGCAAAGCAAAGCTGGTGGCATCACAATTCCAGACTTCAAGCTCTATTACGAAGCTATAATCATCATGATACTATGGTACTGGCACAAAAACAGACACATAGATCAATGGAACAGACTAGAGAGCCCAGAAATGGACCCTCAACTCCATGGTCAACTAAACTTTGACAAAGCAGGAAAGAATGTCCAATGGAAAAAAGACAGTCTCTTCAACAAATGGTGTTGGGAAAATTGGACAGCCACATGCAGAAGAATGAAACTGGACCATTTCCTTACACCACACACAAAAATAGACTCAAAATGGATGAAGGACCTCAATGTGAGACAGGAATCCATCAAAATCCTTGAGAAGAACACAGGCAGCAACCTCTTCAACCTTAGCCACAGGAACTTCTTCCTAGAAACATCACCAAAGGCAAGGGAAGCAAGGGCAAAAATGAACTATTGGGTCTTCATCAAGATAAAAAGCTTTTGCACAGCAAAAGAAACAGTCAACAAAACCAAAAGACAACTGACAGAATGGGAGAACATATTTGCAAATGACGTATCAGATAAAGGGCTACTATCCAAAATCTATAAAGAACTTATCAAACTCAACACCCAGAGAACAAATAATCCAATCAGGAAATGGGCAGAAGACATGAACAGACATTTCTGCAAAGAAGACATCCAAATGTCCAACAGACACATGAAAAAGTATTCAACATCACTCAGCATCAGGGAAATCCAAATCAAAACCACAATGAGATACCACCTCACACCAGCCAGAACGGCTAAAATTAACAAGTCAGGAAACGACAGATGTTGGCGGGGATGCGGAGAAAGGGGAACCCTCCTACACTACTGGTGGGAAGGCAAGCTGGTGCAGCCACTCTGGAAAACAGTATGGAGATTCCTCAAAAAGTTGAAAATAGAGCTACCCTATGACCCAGCAATTGCACTACTGGGTATTTACCCCAAAGATACAATGTAGTGCTCCAAAGGGGCACATGCACTCCAATGTTTATAGCAGCAATGTCCACAATAGCCAAACTATGGAAAGAGCCTAGATGTCCATTAACAGATGAATGGATAAAGATGTGGTGTGTGTGTGTGTGTGTGTGTGTGTGTACGGAATATTATGCAGCCATCAAAAAATGAAATCTTTCCATTTACAATGACATGGATGGAACTAGAGAGTATTATGCTAAGTGAAATAAGTCAATCAGAGAAAGACATGTATCATAAGATCTCACTGATATGAGGAATTTGAGAAACTAAGACAGACGATCATAGGGGAAGGGAGGGAAAAATGAAACAAGATGAAACCAGAGAGGGAGACAAACCATAAGAAACTCTTAATCTCAGGAAACAAACTGAGGTTTCCTGGAGTGGAGGGGGGTGGGAGGGATGGGGGGGCTGAGTAATGGACATTGGGGAGGGTATGTACTATGGTGAGCATTGTGAATTATGTAAGACTGCTGAATCACAGACATGTACCCCTGAAACAAATAATACATTACATGTTAATAATAAAAAAAAAAATCTAGTTTCTGATATAAGTATGGCTACTCTAGCTTTCTTTTGACGTCCATTAGCATAATAGATGGTTCTCCATCCCCTCATTTTCAATTTGCAGGTGTCTTTAGGTCTAAAATGAGTCTCCTGTAGGCAGTATATAGATGGATTTGGTTTCTATCCATCCTGACACCCTATGCCTTTAGATTGGAGCATTTAGTCCATATATACTCAGAGTGATTATTGTGGTATTGTGTTACCTGTAGAGTTGGGTTTCTGGTGGTGTTCTCTGGTCCTTTCTGGTCTTTTTTGCTTTGGGTCTTTTCTTTTTTTTTCTCCACTCAAAGAGTCCCCCTTAAAATTTCTTGCAGGACTGATTTAGTGGTCATGAACTCCTTTAGTTTTTGTCTGGGAAACTCTTTAACTCTCCTATTTTGAATGACAGCCTTGCTGGATAAAGAATTCTTGGATGCATATTTTTCCCATTCAGCATGTTGAATATTTCCTTCCACTCCCTCCTGGACTGCCAGGTTTCTGTGGACAGATCTGCTGCAAACCTGATTTGTCTTCCCTTTTAGGTTAAGGACTTTTTTCCCCCTTGGTGATGTTTGGTTTTTGTTGAATTTGATGGGAGGTCTCTGTGCTTCTTGGATTTTGATGACTATGTCCTTCCCCAGATTAGGGAAGTTTTCAGCTAAAATTTGTTCAAATAAACCTTCTGCCCCTTTTTCTCCCTCTTCATCTTCTGGGACTCTTATGATACAAATGTTATTATGTTTTAGTAAGTCACTGAGTTCCCTAAGTCTATCTTCATAATCCATTACCTTTCTTTCCCTCTTCTTTTCAGTTTTATTATTTTCCATAATTTTACCTTCTATATCATTGACTCACTCCTCGGTTTCATCCATCCTCGTTTTTATGGCCTCCACTTGGGATTGCATCTCAGTTATAGCATTTTTATTTTCAGCCTGACTAGATTTTAGTTCTTTTATTTCTGCAGTAAGAGATTCTCTAGTGTCTTCTATGCTTTTTTCAAGCCCAGCTAGTATCCTTATAATCTTTGTTTTAAATTCTAGTTCAGACATATTACTTATATCTGTATTGATTAAATCCCTGGATGTGAGGACTACCTCCTGTTCTTTCTTTTGGAGCGATTTCTCCATCTCGTCATTTTGTCCAGAAAAGAAAAGAAGAAAAAGAAAACACAAAAAACAAAAAGAAGCAACAACAACAAAACTAGATCCTGGGTGTGTTTTGGTCTGTTTGTCAAAATAATTTTCCAAAAGGTGGTCACTTTCCTACTTGTAGACTTGCAGTTTTTTTTCTCAGACCTCCAACTGATTTCTTGGGTGTTCGGAATGATTTGATAACTATCTAGCTATATTAGAGGGACAAGACAAGCTTAGGGTCCCCCTAATACTCTGCCATCTTAACTCCTCCTCCACCACAGCCTAATTTTAGAACATTTTTGTTCCCCCTAAAAGAAACTCCATATCCATCAGCAGTAAATCTCCATTCTATCCCCCACGAGACCTATGTAACCACTAATCTTTATATATTTGCCTACCCAAATGGAATTATATAATATGTGGTCTTTTTGACCAGCTTCTTCATTTTTCAAGGTTCATCCAAGTTGTAGGATGCAACAGTTATTATTATTATAATTTTTATTATCTGTCTTGTCAATTATAGTCATCATAATGGATATGAAGTAATATCTCATTGTGGTTTTGATTTGCATTTCCCTAATGACTAATAATACTGAGCATCTTTTCATGTGCTTATTGGCCATTTGTATATCTTGACTGGAGAAATATAGGGAAGTTATTATACACCAGCATCCCAAGGATGATAAAACTATAGTCAGGAATCACCTACCAGGAGCGCAGCTTTGAGAAGGAACAGATCAGACAAGAGCATAAGAAATGGCATTTAATCAAGATGTGACACATTTAAATTATAGGATCCTTGATGTGTGTAGACGTGTGTGTGTGTACATGTGTATGTGAATTGATGGAGTGTGAAATTGAGAAGTTTGCTTGTAAGCCGGAAAGGGAAATGTAACTATGAGGAAGTGAAGAAGCATAGAAAAGTAAACAGAAAGTATGGGGAAGATGTTTTATTGTAGGCTAAAGAAGTGAAATTCAGGACAACTTCAACTAGATCTCTAGGTCATAGAGTCTCCAGTTGCCTCCTACTTGGTTACATTCAGCTTTCTCCTCTTCCTCACTTCCATTATTCTCATTAGCCCTCGAAAATGATTTAGTAAACACAACAAAACATGTTTCCTCTGACCCTGCCTCTCCTTCTAGTTACTGTGCTTTTTCTTAATTCCCCTTCAGAGTCAAGTTCTATACATAATCATTACTTCCTCACTTTCTTTTCCCCCACCTTTAATGAGGAAAAATTGACAAATATAGTTATATATATTTTAAGTGTACAAATGATATGATACACATAAACATTACCAAATGATAAGCAAGACCAAGATAATTAACATATCCACCACCTGACATATTAATTTTGTGTGTGTGTGTGGTGAGAAAGCAGAAGATCTACTCAGTAACTTTCAAGTAAATAATACTGTATTATTATTATCACCATGCTGTACATTAGATCCTCAGAACTTACTCTCCTTAAAACTGAAAGTTTGTATGTTTTGACCTACATCTCCCCATTTCCCCAGACCACCAGACCCTGGCAACTACCATTATATTTTCTATTCTCTATTTCTATGAAATTGGTTTTGTTTTGTCTTTTGTTTTTTTAGGATTCCACATATAAGTGATACTATGCAGTATTTGTCTTCCTCTGGTTTATTTCATTTAACATAATGCCCTTCAGGTTCATATATGAGATTTTAAATGGCAAGATTTTCTTCTTTTTTATGACTTGATAATATTCCATTACCTATATCTATATCTATACCATACTTTCTTTATCCATTCATCCATTGAAGGACATTTAGGCTGTTTCCATATCCTGGTTATTGTGAATAATGCTGCAGTGAACATGAGAATGCAGATATCTATCTCCTTGAGATACTGATTTCATTTCCTTTTTCCTTTGAATATATATCCTGAAGTAGGACTCAGGATCACATGGTAGTTCTTTTTATTTTTTTGAGGAACCACCATATGGTTCTCCATAATACTTGTACCAATTTACAGTCCCACTAACAGTATTTAAGGATTCCCTTTTCTGTACATCTTTGCCAACATTTGTTATGTCTTGTCTTTCTGATAATAGCCATCCTAACAGGTGTTATTTGTGGTTTGCATTTGCATTTCTCTGGTTATTAGTGATATTTAGCACCTCTTCATGTACCTTTTGACAGCATGTATGTCTTTGGGAGAATGTCTATTCAGGTATTTTGCTTGCTTTAAAATTGGATTATTTGTTGGGGCGCCTGGGTGGCTCAGTCATTAAGTGTCTGCCTTCAACTCAGGTCATGATCCCAGGGTCCTGGGATCAAGCCCCACATTGGGCTCCCTGCTTAGCAGGAAGCCTGCTTTGCTTCTTCCCCTCCCACTCCCCCTGCTTGTGTTCCCTCTCTCACTGGGTCTCTCTCTGTCAAATAAATAAATAAAATCTTTAAAAAAATAAATAAAAAATTGGATTATTTGCTTTTTTGACATTGAGTTGTACAGGCTCTTTAAATATTTTGAATGTTAACCCCTTATAAGATATATGATTTGCAAATATTTTCTCCCATTCTGTGGCTTGCTTTCCACTTACTGATTAATTCCTTTGCAATGCAGAAGCTCTTTAGTTTAATGTAGTCTCACTTGTTTACTTTAGTTTTTCTTGCATGTTCTTTTGGTGTCTTAGCAAAGAAATCATTGCCAAGACCAATGCCAAGGAGGTTTTTCCCTACATTTACTTCTAGGAGTTTTATGGTTTCAGGTCTTATATTTAAGTCCTTAATCCATTTTGACTTAGTTTTTTTTGTGAGTGGTATAAGATAGGAGTCCTGTCTCATTCTTTTGCATGTAGATATCCAACTTTCCCATTACCATTTATTGAAAAGACTATCCTTTCCCCAGTTTGTGGTCTTGGCACCCTTGTCAAAAATCAGTTGGCTGTAGACATGTGGGTTTATTTCTGATGTCTCTATTCCGTTCTACTGGTCTAAATGCCTCTTTTTATGCTAGTACCATAATGTTTCCATTTCTTTTTTTTTTTTAAAGATTTTATTTATTTATTTGAGAGAGAATGAGATAGAGAGAGCATGAGATGGGGGAGGGCCAGAGGGAGAAGCAGACTCCCTGCTGAGCAGGAGCCCAATGCGGGACTTGATCCCGGGACTCCAGGATCATAACCTGAGCTGAAGGCAGTCGCTTAATCAACTGAGCCACCCAGGCACCCAATGTTCCCATTTCTATAGCTTTGTAATATATATTAAAATCAAGAATGTGATGCCTCCAGCTTTGTTCTTTCTCAAGATTGCTTTGGCTACTTGGGGTCTTATGTGGTTCCATACAAATTTTAGGATAGTTTTTCTATTTCTGAGAAAAAATGTGATTGGAACTTTGAAAGGGATTACACTGGCTCTGTAGATTGCTTTGAGTAGGATAGACAATTTCATAATATTAATTCTTCACATCTAAAAACATGGGATATCTTTCCATTTATTTGTGTCTTCTTCAATTTCTTTCATTCAATGTCTTAGAGTTTACAGTGTACAGGTCTTTTATCTCCTTGGTTAAATTTATCTCTAAGTATTTTATTGTTTTCTATGAGATCATGAATGGGACTTTTAAAGGAAAAACCACAGTTCTTCCCTCCAGTGAATCTTTCTCCTATGAGTGTCCTTAACTACTCATACTTCTGATACTTCTGGTCACTAAATGCATTTGGGGTTTTCCCCAAAACAGGAAATTCTCTGCAATACCAGCTAGATGTCCTACAATTCAACTCAATTCTAACACTTTCTACCTGGAGATGGGGTCAGATCCCGTAGGTTTAGGGCTCAGTCCCACAAGACTGCTCCCATCCTACTTCAGATGCCAATCACAAGTTATCCTCAACTTCTGTACAATTTGGCTACAAATTGGAAGCCTCTATCACCCCATCCTCAGATTCAATTAATTTGCTAGAGCAGCTCATATAACTCAGGGAAACACTTACTTACATTTACTAATTTATTAAAGGATATGATAAAGGATACATATGAACATAGAGCAAGGTCTGGGAGGGTCCCAAGTGTAAGAACATCTGCCACCATGGAGTTCTGCTGTCACCCTCCTGGTGTGGTTGTGTTCACCGACCTAGAAGCTCTCCAAATCCCTTACTATTAGAATTTTTATGGAGGCTTCCTCACATAGGCATGATCAGTTACTAACTTCATTCAAGCCCCTTTCCCCTCTTTGGAGAAGGGAGTGACTGGGTTGAAAATTTCAAGCTTCTAATTATGGCTTGGTCTTTCTGATGACCAACCCACATCCAGGAGCCATATAGGAGTCCACTCAGAGTTGTCTCATGAACAAAAGATCCTCTAGTATTCTTTTTTTTTTTTAAGATTTATTTATTTATTAGAGAAAGAGAGTAGGAGGCAGACACAGAGAGTCCCAAGCAGACTCCACACTGAGCATGGAGCCCGATGTGGGGCTTGATCTCCCAACCCTGAGATCGAGACCCGAGCCAAAACCAAGAGTGGGTGCCAAACCAACTGTGCCACCCAGGCACTCCAAAAAGATCCTCTAGTATTCTTTTTTTTTTTTTTTTGATCCTCTAGTATTCTTATCAATTAGGAATCAATTAGGGTTTTAGGAGCCCTGTGTGAGGGATGAAGTAAAAAAAACTAAATATTAAAACAAAATATGCTTCTGGTTTTCTTATCACTTAGGAAATTACAAGTATTTAGGAGCTCTGTGCCTGGAAATGGGGGCAGAAACCAATATATATTTTTTCTCTTATCTCACAGAATTGCTTTTTAATTTCACTTTCAAATAGTTTGAGACTAGTGTATAGAAACACAACAGATTTTTGTATATTGATTTTTGTATTCTGTAACTTTACTGATTTTATTTATTCTAACAGTTTTTCAGTGGAGCCTTTAGGGTTTTCAATATATAAGGTCATGCCATGTACAAAAGATAATTTCATTTCTTCCTTTCTTATATGGATGATTTTTATTTCCTTTTCTTACCTTATTATTCTGATTAAACTTGCAGTACTATATTGAAAAGAAGTGTCAAGAGTGAACATCTTTTCTTATTCCTGATCTTAGAGAAACGGCTTTTAACTTTTCACCATTGAGTATGATGTAAACTGTGGACTTGTCATATATAGCCTTTATTATGTTGAGGTACATTTCTTCTACACCTAATTTGTTGAAGTTTCTATCATGAAAGGATGTAGAATTTTGTCCAGTGCTTTTCTACATCTATTGAAATGGTCATGATTTTTATCCTTCATTCTGTTAATGTGGTTTATCACATTAATTGATTTTCTTATGTTGAACTATCCTTCCATCCCAGGGATAAATCCTATTTGATCATGGTATATGATCTTTTCATTGTGCTCTTGAATTTGGTTTGCTAGTATTTTCTTGAGTATTAGTATTTTCTTTACATCTACGTTCATCAGGGATATTGGCCTGTAAACTTCTTTTCTTTCAGTGTTCTTGCCTTTGGTATCACAGTAATTCTGGCTTTGTAAAATGAGTTTGGAAGTGTTCCTTCTCTTCAATTTTTTAGAAAAGTTCAAGAAGCATTGGTATTAATTCTTCTTTAAACATTTGGTAGAATTCACCAGTAAAGTCATCTGGTCATTTTTATTTGCTGGAAGATCTTTTTATTTTTTTTTATTTTTTTTATTTTTTTAAAGATTTTATTTATTTGAGAGAGAGAGCACATGAAAGGGGGGAGGGTCAGAGGGAGAAGCAGGCTCCCTGCTGAGCCGGGAGCCCGATGTGGGACTCGATCTTGGGACTCCAGGATCATGACCTGAGCCGAAGGCAGTCGCTTAACCAACTGAGCCACCCAGGCGCCCTGGAAGATCTTTTTATTACTGATTCAATTTCCTTGCTTTTTATTGTCTGTTCAGATTTTCTATTACTTCATGATTCAGTCTTGGTTTCTATTTCTAGGAATTTATCCATATCTTCTAAATTATCCAATTTGTTGGTGTATAATTATTCATAGTAGTCTGTTATGTTCCTTTGTATTTCTGTGGTATGAACTGTAATGTCTCATCTTTCATTGATAATTTTATTAATGAGTCACCTTTCTTTTTTTCTTAGATGAGACAAAAGTTTTTCAATTGTTTATCTTTTAATAAAACCAAGTCTTAGTTTTGTTGATGATTCCTATTGTCTTTCTAATATCTATTTCATTCATTTCTTCTCTTATTTTTATTTTCTTCCTTCTGTTTTGGACTATATTCTTTTTCTAGTTCCTTGTGGTATAAGGTTAGGTTGCATGTTTGAGATCTTAATTCTTTCTTAATGTAAGTATTTATCACAATAAAGTTCTGTCTTAGGGTTACTTTAGCAGCATCCCATAAGTTTTGGTATGTTGTGTTTCCATTTTTATTTCTCTCAAGATATTTTTTGATATCTTTTGATTTCTTCTTTGACTCATTAGCTATTCACAAATGTGTTGTTTAATTTTCACATATGTGTGAATTTTCCCCTTTCCTTCTATTATAAATTTCTAATGTCATACCAATATGTCAGAAAAGATACCTGATATCATTTCAATCTTCTTATGTTTGTTAAGACTTGTTTTGTGATGCAACATGTGATCTATCCTGGAGCCTGTTCCATGTGCACTGACAAGAATGTGGATTCTACTGTTGTTGAATGAAATATTCTGTATAAGTCTGTTAGGTCCATTTGGTCTAAAGTGTTGTTCAAATCCATTATTTCCTCAGTGATTTTCTGTCTGGATGATCTATTCATTGTTGAATAGTAGGGTATTGAAGTATCCTACTACTATTGCATTGTTGTCTATTTCTGCATTCAGACCTGTTAATGATTATTTAATATATTTAGGTCCTTCAATATTGGATGTTTATACATTTACAACCATTATATCCTCTTGATGAATTGACCCCTTTATCATTATGTAACAACATTGTCTCTTATTATAGCTTTTAAAAAACTTAAAATCTATTTTGTCTGGTATAACTACTCCTGATCTCTTCTAGTTTTCACTTCCATGGAATAATTTTTTCCATCTCTTCACTTTCACCCTAATTGTCTTTAAACCTTAGGCAAATCTGGGTGGCTCAGTTGGTTAAGTGTCTGACTCTTGATCTCAGGGTCATGAATTCAAGCCTCCTACTTGAAAGGAAGGAAGGAAGGGAGGGAGAGAGGGAGGGAGGGAGGGAGGGAGGGAGGGAGGGAGGGAGGGAGGAAGGAAGGAAGGAAGGAAGGAAGGAAGGAAGGAAGGAAGAAAGAAAGAAAGAAAGAAAGAAAGAAAGAAAGAAAGAAAGAAAG